>NC_051282.1:427500-437500 GCF_015220745.1 Sebastes umbrosus | reverse complement strand
AACTATTACAGAGGTGAAGAGAAAATGTTTCTAATAGTTTAAACTATTACAGAGATGGAGAGAAAATGTTGCTAATAGTTTAAACTATTACAGAGATGGAGAGAAAATGTTGCTAATAGTTTAAACTATTACAGAGATGGAGAGAAAATGTTGTTAATAGTTTAAACTATTACAGAGGTGAAGAGAAAATGTTGCTTATAGTTTAAACAATTACAGAGATGGAGAGAAAATGTTGCTAATAGTTTAAACTATTACAGAGATAGAGAGAAAATGTTGCTAATAGTTTAAACTATTACAGAGGTGAAGAGAAAATGTTGCTAATAGTTTAAACTATTACAGAGGTGAAGAGAAAATGTTGCTAATAGTTTAAACTATTACAGAGATGGAGAGAAAATGTTGCTAATAGTTTAAACTATTACAGAGATAGAGAGAAAATGTTGCTAATAGTTTAAACTATTACAGAGATGGAGAGAAAATGTTGCTAATAGTTTAAACTATTACAGAGATAGAGAGAAAATGTTGCTTATAGTTTAAACTATTACAGAGATAGAGAGAAAATGTTGCTAATAGTTTAAACTATTACAGAGGTGAAGAGAAAATGTTGCTAATAGGTTAAACTATTACAGAGATAGAGAGAAAATGTTGCTAATAGATTAAACTATTACAGAGATAGAGAGAAAATGTTGCTAATAGATTAAACTATTACAGAGATAGAGAGACAATGTTGCTAATAGATTAAACTATTACAGAGATGGAGAGACAATGTTGCTAATAGATTAAACTATTACAGAGATGGAGAGAAAATGTTGCTAATAGATTAAACTATTAGAGAGGTGGAGAGAAAATGTTGCTAATAGATTAAACTATTACAGAGATAGAGAGAAAATGTTGCTAATAGATTAAACTATTACAGAGATGAAGAGAAAATGTTGCTAATAGTTTAGCATTCTGATAACCGCAGCCACAGCCATGAGCCTTTAGCTGGGGTTAGCAGTAGCTAAACTATTAGCAACATTTTCTCTCCATCTCTGAAACACTTTGCCAATATTGTCAGACTCCATTTTTAATAAAGCTGTCTTAAAGCAGCAGTAGGTGAGATTGGAGCAAATATGATTAAAAAAAGTTATTTTTATAAAACGGTCGCTATCTCCTGACAGTAGTACATGAAACAGGTAACCTGAAAAAAAATCATGTTCCTCTGTGTCCTCCGGTGCTCCTAACGGCATCTGCAAGATTCCACAGACCGGAGGAAAACAGGCAGTAAGAGCTGATCTGAGGTCTGCTGTCCAGCTGCTGTCTATGAAAGCCGGCTGTCAATCACTCACCAACTCCGACCAAACGGTCAAACTAGGCAGCGCTGATCAAATATGAATCAATATTCTGTTACGTTAATGTCTATTTCTCTCCTCACATGTTCTCAGAATCATCTTGTAGTGCACGGTTTAGCTGTAAAATGAGAAAGTTTGTGTCCCAGCAGCCATGTTGAGATGACCGGAGCACAGCCAATAGGAACGCTCTCTCTCTGAAATGACCTGTGATTGGTGAAAGTCTCCCGTCGCGGACTAGATGTTCTAAAGCCTGAAAACAGAGCCATGAGGAGGAGCAGAAGTCTAGTTTTCTCTCAGAACACTTAAATTACAACATGCTGAAAGATTATTATTGATTTTTTGCCCAATGATGACAAAAATATACTGACTACTGCAGCTTTAACTCTAACACTCACAGCCCCTGAGAAAGAGGGACTGTACATATGCACAAAAACTCTTATTTTCTGCAGCCATTATTAAAAAACAAGCCAACTAAACTTGCTGGCCAGCGTTAGCTAATTTGTTC
The DNA here is from genome assembly GCF_015220745.1 of Sebastes umbrosus. Taxonomy (NCBI): domain Eukaryota; kingdom Metazoa; phylum Chordata; class Actinopteri; order Perciformes; family Sebastidae; genus Sebastes; species Sebastes umbrosus. The sequence goes on along the minus strand of NC_051282.1, from coordinate 435,667 downwards.
AGAGAATTATGCTGAGTAACTCAGAACTCCATATAATTTCAGACCCCCAACTAGAAAAAGTAGCACAAGCACAAAGAAGCAACCTGATTGTGAGGAGAAGGGCTGAAGCTGAGTGCAAGCATACAGGTTGAGCACAAGCAGAGCTAATCCAAGCGCTAGCAGGGGCTATTTGAGTGCGAGGACAGGGTTTAGAGGGAAAGCATTACAAAATCTGACCTTGAAATCAACAAGTCAGGCTCGCATATTGAATAAAGATAGGAAAAAAGCTCCAGAAAGTTCCGGATTGCAGTGCATGTTTGAAAGCAGCTTTAGAAGATAAAATCACCCTCAAGTAGTTAGCAATGTTGCTTATATTTCTGGGGTTATTCCGGGAACCATATTTCCTTAATGTTTTTAGGTATTTTAAACATAGCTACTACAAAGTTCAAACATTCAGCTACATTTTTAGCAATCAACAGCTGAGCTTGTGTTGTTCGTGCTGTGTCAGCTGGATCAACATGTTAAACCAACATCTGGGGAACCGGGAATCACCGTATCACTGTGAGAAAAGGAAAGAGATTTCTTGTGGGGAAGTTTGTTAACGAGTGTGTGTTCTTATATGATATATATATTTAGAGTCGCAACGTTTTCTGGCCTCTTCTCTTGAAGAGCAAGAGAAACAACATCAGTTCTATTTTGTATTTACTTTCCAGCTGTAAAGTGTCAAATGCAGATTAGCATGCTGTTGCTAATCTGCAGCTCTTGTTTTAGCATTTTAGGTACTATAGGCAGAGCCTTCCTCCCTCCTAACTTTAGCCTGGTTTTCACTACAGGGCCAAGCAGGGCTAACCAGGGCCATTTCATTGACTTTATCAGATGCCACTGAATCATTATAATCATCCATAAATATATAAGAATTTGTCTTTGTGACATTAGTAAAGCTATACCGACAGACATGGTACTACAGTATCTGTTGTAGCCCCTGTTTGGCCTTCCTGAACTTGGCCCTGCTGAGAAAAAGTGGCTGTTGAAGCAGACACGGAGCCAGTGACAGTGACACGGAGCCCCCTGTCTTCTCTCCCGTAGAGCTCAGAGGCCGTTGTCCAATGGCTGAGCGACTTTCAGCTCCAGGTCTACGCTCCAAACTTCCTGGGCGCTGGGTATGACTTGCCCACCATTAGCGGAATGACCCCAGAGGTAAGGCAACTGAACCCCTGACCCCTGAACCCCAGAGAGGTCACAAGCACCTCCAAGGACCACAATGGAAACAAGTCTGCACGACTTTGATTTGTGCTGTCCTTGATGTTTTCAAGATGCATGTATACCATTTCTTTACGAATCCTCAAATGAGCACTATTAAACCACTCAACTAAACTGATCTCAGCTCTACTTTCCCTGCCTCCCTGCCCAACCTTTCACCTCTCACCCTTGACCTGATACTGACCTGTATCTCTCTCTGACCCCTGTTAAAAGAACATTTTCTGGGTCCAAAAATTGCACATTACAATTTACTAAAACATATTATTGTCATGCCTATGAATATTTTACGACGGCGTATTCGGGCCATTGTAGGTAAAAAATAAATAGATTACAGAGGGGGGTAACATTCTGAGAAAAAACTCTGAGATTAAGGTCGTAAATTTATGAGAAAGAACTCAAATCAGTAGCCTATGTTGTTTTCTTCTGAATGGGTCCAATTCACGGCAATGTCTCGGGATGCTTATGGTGATTCTGGGCTAACATCACCAGTATTTCCTTGTTGCTAAATTTGATTGCAAAGTATATTTTGGTCATCCACTGCAGGCATAATACACGGCAAGCGGTGGCATCTGTATTGTGATGAGTTTGATCCAACCTTGCAGAGTGAAGCGATGTGGTTCCTTGATGAGAATTTCCAGTTTTTTTTCTCGTAAATTTGTGACTGTAATCTCAAAGAATTTCTGAGTTATTTCTAGCAAATTAATGACTTTATAATCTCAGAGCATATTACATTTATTTCTCATAAATTTAGCACTTTAATCTCAGAGAATATCAAAGAAATTCTGAGTTATTTTCTCTGAATATTACCCCCCTCCCAAGGCTCCGTAAATTTGACTCTTTTTTTTTACCTAATTACCCGTCGTAGTATTTTTTAAAATGTGAATGAAGTCGATTCAAAATATTTAAAAGGCTGAGTGGATACAAAATGCAAATGAAAACACGTTTTTTCACTGTCTTGTTGAAAGATGAGAAGATCGATACCACTCCCCTGCATCTTAACCTCTTTAAATGTTTTGGTTTGCCAATCGGCACATACAGTGTACAGTTGACTCTCTTGGCTCTCACCAACCCCACAATATAAGTTTTTAGATGGCCTTTTCCGTGTGCTATTTGCCTAGCAAGAAACATAGGCTGTGGTCGAAAAGTCAAAAAATGACGTCCCAGTGTCTTTTCCTAACCACTTCTCCTTGACCTCAATAGAAAACGTCATGAGGTCAAGGAAAGATGAGAAGGAGAATTCAGAAGGACTCAGGAACAGACAACCGTGGTGTTCAGAGAATCTGCCTGCTCTTTCACTAGGCTTCATAATTATGATGCGGCGGATGTTAGTGACGTGAGTCTGCCGTGGTGAAACTACAATGTTCTGAAGATAGACTACAAAAGGTGCTGCTCCCACCGTATGTTTCTTAAATAGGTCTTTCAGTGACAGACTGCTTCACCCGCAGGAGAGATATCGCAGGTCCTCCTGCTAATAGTACAAATAAAGGATCATCTGACCTTAAACGTGGACAACCGGTGAAAAGTATCACTTCATTATTACCAAGATTGGAATTGAAATAAACAAAGGAATATATGATAAATATTGAGTTAATTGTTTGAGTTATGGAGAAGGGGTAGGACCATATTAGTGTAGGCTGTACTTCTTTTCGGATATGTAATATTTATTTATGTTGATTATTTGTTAATTGACAGTTTGCTATATGTTTACTGTTCATTAGGGCCCGAGCACCAACAACGTCGGGCCCTATTGAAACTGTAGTGTTTCCTCTTTTCTTTTTCACCCAAATGAATCACCTTTTTGAGGGCCTTAACATGTTCAAAATGTTGTTAAACTTGGCACACTTATCAGACGTGGTGAAAAATTTGATATTTTAAGGGTCTCAGGCTCGGGTGTTGCAAAATGGCTCGCTAGCGCCCCCTAGAAAGTTGGAAAAATTGAGCCCCTCGCTCCGGTTTCACCTACATGTATGAAATTTGGCAGAGAGATGTAACATGTGGAGACGCACAAAAAAGCCTCTCGGAGGTAAGCCCAAAACTCAACAGGAAGTCAGCCATTTTTAATTTAATTTAATAATAATAATAATAATTTTTAGCGTTTTATAGGACATGTATCCAAGATCCACTTGAAATTTGGTCAGGACCATCTTGAGACCTTTAGGATGAAAAGTTATTCAAATGGTGAGTTTTCACTGAACGACCTGACCGTGGCGTGGAGGCCATTTTGAGCCATTCGCCATGAAACAGGAAGTTGTTGTAACTTCACTGTACATAGTCCGATCTATTCTTGTTTTGTTTTTGACTTAGGTATTTGTTAAATGTTCAAAATAAATAAATAAATAATTAAAAATAACATGAAACAAAATGTCCACTCATATTTTTCAACATGAATCCCAATTAGCATATGAGCTTATGAAAATAATGTGCAAAATAAGCATATTGTTTGTTAGTATGAACGGCCGAATGTTGCATCGCTTTAAATGCTGCGGCCGCAAGGAATTGTGGGATGTTATTCTCACCTTTCCTTTGGTAAAGGATGGTCCAGTGTATCCTCTGCTAAAGGAGATATTAAAGGATGGAAGCTCCTTTCCTTAACATTTAGAGGATTCGAACAGCTCTTATCATGGCTGAGATACTTCCGGGTCATTTCACGCCATAAGGGACCTTCCTTAGCAAAAAGGACTTTTTGACTGCAGCCATAGACTTCACCTTGGACTGGTCACTGTCAGATTTTTCCCACAATTCACTTTTCTAAAGGAAGATGATGTCATCAGGGTTATCTCGGGTTGGGCTTGAGACTTTTTAACAGCAAGCCTGTGTTACGAACTTGGGGTGTGGAGTTTGAAAGATGTGGACTTTTACTAGACAGGGAGTGTCCAATGAAAAAGGCTATTTAGTTGCATTATGGGAAATGTAGGATCCATTGTTTTTCTAGCATCTAGGGACCAAAAGTTAGGATATCTTGGCCTCTGCTGCTTTGATTTGGACTATCCTTATTTAAACCTGTCTCTTGTGAGTCCCCCAACTCAATTGAAAAGCTATTCTAAATTGCTGTAGTACCACTTTTAACTACATATTTAGAAGAGTAAATATACATATGTTCACATTGTTATATTGCATTAGCCTAGTAATACTGCTTTATTTAGCTGCATCATGTTCAAATGGCACCAAGCAAGTTATTTTTGTTTGTTAAATAAATTAAATTAAATTAAATTAAATAAAAAAAACATTCTCTATCAGTCAGAATTCTGTTAAAATTACAAACTGAAGCCAAAAAAAAGGGAAAATTAAATTGAAAGAATCAGTGATTAAAAATGAGCTCAATATATCCACACAACCTGACCCTCCCATCACCTTCCACATTGCTACTGCCTGTTCTGAGGAATAGACCGATGCTCTCTCCCACGCTCACCTACATACAAATCATTTATAGCATACCTAAAGTACAGTATTTGTATATATACGTATATACGCTGTGCATGCTGAATGGTTCAGAGCTGAGCTGACAAAAGGGTTTTGTTATCAGAGATGTGTCGTAGTATTCGGGCCTATTCTACTCTATGTTTGGGTTGCAGCTGCATATAATTTATGAGTTATGCAACAAAGTGTGTGGGGTGAATGTTCATGTATGTTTGTAAAAGTGTGTTCCTGTGTGTCCACCACCATTAACACTGAAGTAAACAGAACACAAGAGAAAACAGACAATGACAGGATGATGCACTGTGTTTCCTCTCATTAATTACAGTTCACAATAAATCTGCACACCACAATTTTGAATACACTTAGTTTGTATTCAAGTATGAGCTTGTTTACTTGGCACAGAAATAATTAGTATAAAGTGCTGAATTTAAAGGATGTCATGGAGAATCGAGCTGATTCTTTCTTGTAGATGCTTCCTTTTCACTGCAGACATTTGCTTTTACTTTCCTCGCTTTTCTTATGATTTTGAGACATTTACATTTCTGCTCTATTCTCAACTGGCAGAAGCTTTCATCAGATGTCACACTGTCACTTGTGTCTTTGTGTTGCAAGTTTTCCTCTGTGTGTGTGTGTGTGTGTGTGTGTGTGTGTGTGTGTGAGAGAGAGAGAGAGGGAGAGAGAGAGAGAGAGAGAGACTGCTGGAGTCTAAGGGAGATTTGAATTCACTTTGTGGAGGAAAAGCCTGAACATGTTGGTTTGTGTGTGTGTAGGATCTGACAGCTATTGGAATAACTAAACCAGGTCACAGAAAGAAGATGACATCTGAGATTAACAAACTAGGTGTCACTGAGTGGCTGCCTGAGCAGAAACCTGTGAGTACAATTCAACACACACACCAACACTATGGTTTAGTTACCAGTTAGATGCTACACCTGATTTCAAAGGCAAGCTACCAGCTGTAGTGTCAGCCAGCCTGGTGAGCTGTCACATTTCTGGTGTTCCTATAGGCCAGTCTAGGAGAGTGGCTGTCTGCGATTGGTCTAAACCAGTACCACCAGGTGTTGGTGCAGAACGGTTACGAGAATATCGAGTTCATCACTGACATCACCTGGGAGGACCTGCAGGAAATAGGCATCATCAAACTGGGTAAGACTTACAGATATTCAATACATTTGTTTTGACCTCAGAACATATGATCATGGTCCCAGTGTCTCCCAATGTCTGCCAACAAGATCCAGCACCATGGACAGCAGTTTATGCAAGGTCTTTGCAAGCTTATTGAGCCCAGGGTTGGATCTGTGGCAAGCATGTATATGTGCTGAATTTTATAAGGAGACAGCTAACATGTAACACATTAACAGATGTGTATTAAGAATTGATAAGATGTGTTAAATGACTTAGTAGCAAAAATGTTGAAATGCTCCTTTAATGATGTTACTGACTACGTCCAGCCAACAGCTCTCAGTTAAGGTTAAGCTGTCTGTGGAGCAAGCCAGTTTTTTGACAGGTGTGCCAAGTTGAGTACACAGTGAAGCTTTGAACTTGATTTTTTGTTGTGAGTAAACCTTTTAAATGGAGTTACTTCCTCTCTGAACATTCATTTTGCTTCAAGCTTATTGCCAATACTCAGACTGTAACTGTCTGGTAATCCACATTAACACTACTGATAGAAGATGAATGTGTTGAAGAATGTGTTGTGGCATAGACATGTTGTATGTGGAGCCCCGAAATGGACCAAATGTAGTAAAAGGTTATCAGACAAGTCAAAAATAGAACTGAATAAAGGTTTATACATTTCTTTCAACCTGCAGTTGGTAAAAAAAGCTAACTGCTAAACTACATATAATCATTTATCTATTTCCTATTTTCCCCATGCAACATTTCCATTGTGGTCCTCGTAGACAAGATAGATATGCAGGATAAACAGGAAGGCAATCGAGGCGCTCCAAGTGGCAACAAGGAAGGAAACATTAAAAAGCCTTTATTATAGTGGCTAATCCATTAAAAAAGCCAACATGTTTCAACCACTGTAGGTCTTCATCAGGGCATTTAAATACCTATAGTGGTCGAAACTAGGGCTATCAATCCATTCAAATATTTAATTGCGATTAATCGCATGATTGTCCATAATTAATGGCAATTAATCGCAAATTAATCACACATTTTTTTTTCTGTTTAAAATGAACCTTAAAGGGAGATTAGTCAAGTATTTAATCCTCTTATCAACATGGAAGTGGACAAATATGCTGCTTTATGCTGTTATATGTATATATATATATTATTGTAAATCAATTAACAACACAAAACAATGACAGATATTGTCCAGAAACCCTCAGAGGTACTGCATTTAGCATAAAACAATATGCTCCAATCATAACATGGCAAACTGCAGCCCAACAGGCAACAACAGCTGTCAGTGTGTCAGTGTGCTGACTTGACTATGACTTGCCCCAAACTGCATGTGATTATCATAAAGTGGGCATGTCTGTAAAGGGGAGACTCGTGGGTACCCATAGAACCTATTTTAAATTCACTGATCTGGAGGTCAGAGGTCAAGGGACCCCTTTGAACATGGACATGACAGTTTTTCCTCACCAACATTTAGTGTAACTTTGGAGCGTTATTTTACCTCCTTCATAACCAGCTAGTATGACATGGTTGGTAGCGATGGATTCATCAGGTTTTATAGTTTACTATGATCTAGTATCTTCTTGCTCTAGCTTTAAAACTGAGCCGATACAACCTCCAAAATATTGAGTTATTATCGTGTTAACGCAAATGTTTATCCTGATTTGAAACACCTGATTTTGTTCTACAGTTGAGTACACAGAGCAACCAGTCTTCTCTCTCTCCTCAAATATATATATGCACTTAAAGATGATCATGTTCTGAAGAAAGACGCATTGTGTCTGTGAACTTTCAAGAAGTGTTAGCTAGTTAGGTACATATATATACATATACATACATATATAATGATAATAATGTAATAGAAATAATAATAGAAAAAATATGATTTAGTTTGATAAACACAAAAACATATTTAAAGTAAAATTTTACAAACAAGAACTGTAATTCCAGTCTTTCAATGTTTTAGGCCACCAGAAGAAGCTGATGCTGGCGGTGAAGCGACTGGCTGAAATGCAGCGCAGTTTAGATGGGCGGGGCTCCCTCAGAAAGAAGCCCCCGCCAATCACACAGCAGCAGGACGTCATGTCAATGGACAGCCCACCTCCAGATGGTGAGCTAACAGATGATAGTCTGATAATGATAATGAGGGTGTGCATGCCTTATCTAATCAGATCTCTCAGCATGTCTGTAACAATACAGTCATGACCTCCTGTACTATTAAGATTCATATTCATATTAATCCAATTCATTAATTTGAAGGCCCTACTTCTCTTTTTCTCAGAGGTCATGTCTCCAAAGATGAGCACTTTCCAGGACAGCGAGTTGAGCACCGAGCTACAGAGTGCCATGACGCAGCCGGGTCAGGAGGTCAAAGCTCAGCGAA
>NC_051282.1:345000-420000 GCF_015220745.1 Sebastes umbrosus | reverse complement strand
ACACACACACACACACACACACACAGTCTTATACTCACAGGAACAGACTCACTTCAGAAACATACATTCTAATCACTTTGGTCATCATCAGGTCAAAATGTGTAACTAATACTTTATGACTGAATATCTGCAGAACGAACTAACTTTCTCTCAGCATCCATATGATACTGACTAATTCTACACTGCAATAAATGTTGTTTCTTTATTTTCATGTCTGCTACATGACACAACTATGTCCTGGTTCATACTACATGACTTTCCACTCGCCAACAGTTTGTGGAGCTCCCCAACAAAAGCCCCAGATCAGAGGCAAACCCGACGAACATCATGCTGTACTGAAGAACACTTGAAACTAGTGATTGAGATTATAGACTCATGTTTACAATGTTTCAAAAATCAAGAGAGAAGTAGGCTCATTTTCTCATAGATTTCTATACAATCAGACTTCTATAGAACCAGAGGAGTCGCCCCCTGCTGGCTGGTAGAGAGAATGCACGTTAAGACACTTCCGCATTGGCTTCACTTCTCAGAAGCGGAGATAGCCTGCTGGGGTTGAGGGGAAACCTGGCCGAGGGGTCGCCTGTAACAATAGGAACTTTACTGTTTGTGTTGCATTTGCAACATGAACCAAATTTGTTGTTGCACCTAGAGGAAACAGGCTACTTTGTGAACATGTGTGCCAAAGACAAAATCAACAAGCATAAGGAAAGTTCAGCGGATTGCTTGAACAAAACAATCCTGTCTCGCACATGCTATTACGTCACATTTTACGGTATTACGTCACTTCTTGCTTGTGTTTTCGTGACTAAACGTAGTTACGAGACCTCATCGGGGATTCCTCCTGGTGAAAGATCTGGTAGATCTGTTGCCGGTCAGTCATGTAGTGTGAAAACCACAACGACTTCAAGACTCCTAATTACAAGACAGCAGGTTGTGTAGTGCGAACAGTACAGCGATCGGACGACTTTGAAAGTCCTGTAGTGTGAACTAGGCTTAAAGCTGAAGTAGGTGAGGATGGAGAAAATATGTTTTAAAAAAGTTATTTTTATAAAACTATATCGCTATATCCTGACAGTAGTGCATGAGACAGGTAATCTGAAAAAGATCATGTGCCTCTGTGTCCTCCGGTGCTCCTAATGGCATCTGTAAGATTTCAAAGACTGGAGGAAAACAACCAATCAGAGCTGATCTGGAGTCTGCTGTCTCTGATCAGCTGTCAATCACTCACCAACTCTGATCAAACAGTCAAACTAGGCAGCGCTGATCAAATATGAATCAAGATGCTGTTACTGTAATGCCTATTTCTCTCCTCACATGTTCTCAGAATCATCTTGTAGTGTACTGTTTAGCTGTAAAATGAGGAAGTGAGTGTCCCGGCAGCCAGGTTGAGATCTGTTGAGCAAATACCAAGCACCGCCCACCAGCCGGAGCACACTCTCTCATTTTACAGCTAAACAGTACACTACAAGATGATTCTGACAACATCTGAGGAGAGAAATAGGCATTAACGTAACAGAATATTGATTCATATTCCGTTGAATGAACGGCCAATAGGAACGCTCTCTCTCTGAAATGACCTGTGATTGGTCAAAGTCTCCCGTCACAGGCTTGATGTTCTAAAGCCTGAAAACAGAGACATGAGGAGGAGCAGAAGTCTAGTTATCTTTATTCTTGATGCCAAAAATATACTTAAGTTTTAAGGGGAGGTGGGGTTTAGCAAATGGTCTTTAAATTTAGATTTGAAGTTCCCCATCCGTTGGTATAATGTGTGTGTGTGTGTGTGTGTGTGTGTGTGTGTGTGTGTGCGCATTTAGCTCTGTGGATGAGCAGAAGACCACGGTTAGCATCCTCGACGACATCGGCAGCATGTTCGATGACCTGGCCGACCAGCTGGACGCTATGTTGGAGTAACCATAGAAACCAGTCAGCGTGTCTCCACGGCAACGCTTGCATCAGGAGTGACTCAGATGGCACAACCGGCAATATGCCTCTCTCTCTCTCTCTCTCTCTCTCTCCCTCTCTTCATCCTTCTCTCTCTCGTTGTGCTCGTCCCCTTCCCTCTCACTCTTCCTGTCGTCCATCCGTCGCTGCTCTGGAAATCCTCTTTTCTCCTCCTCCTCCTCTTCCTCTCATCTCCTGTCGCTGACGATGAAAACGGTGATGGAGCAGCGGCACAGGCCCGGACAGACATGTGGCAGAGAGAGTGTAAGAATGAAGAATGGATAAAGAGAGAGACACTAAAAGAGAGAAAAAAGGACCAGAAACAACTGAATCGGAGAGAAAAAAAAAAAAAAATCACAAGCTGGAGAGATGAAGAAATGAAACAAAATGGAGGTGACTGCAATCACAACGTGGGTCTTTTCAGAACTCCACATGGACTCTTGAAGCTACAACGGCGAACAAATAAACTAAACTAATACTGATTGAAAAACCAACTGTGTGATGAATCATAGTATGGTATGTGTACATTCTAAGCATGGAGAGTTTGTATCTACTGAAGAAGTCCTGCATTAGCACAGTAATATATAATATAGCGATAAATATGGCGCTCTAGCTCTTTGGTTTGATGTCTTGGTTCTGTGTGGAATGGTGACCTCTGGTGTTGTGACCATGTAAAGGACTTGGTGGAAAGATTTTTATCTGTGACCAAAACGAGACTATTCAGCTCCTGAGGTGTGTGTGTGCGTGCGTGAGTGAGTGACAGATGTGTGCATGTGAGCTTGTGGATTGTCGAAATTTCAGGATCAAATTCAGTTTCCTGTCCTGGCTGCATTCATACACTCTGCTGCATCTTCATAATCCCCCCCATAGACACACACACCCACAGGAGAAGCACAACGAGCCACGCAGCCAGCTGGAACACACACGGGAGCCCAAATGCACAATATGAACTCAATACGAGAGACGGGGGGGGGGAGGCTACAGCAGCTATCTGAAAGCAGATGTTAGCAGATGTTTGGTCTTGGGGATAAAGTTGTGGAGAAGGATTTCAGCATGTTGTTAAAGGGGTTCAGGGTGCAAGGTTTTATTTAGCAAGGGAGAGTGGAGGTAGTAGCGTTGGCCAGTTTTCAGGAGGATGGGTCAAAGGTCAGATTGGGCTCAGTTGCACCACAAGCAGCAGAGTCTCTGAGAGCTGGGCCAATGAACTCCCCGACAGTTTGAAATCATTCCTGATAGCTGCTGTTATCTCAGAAGAAAACAAACGCATAACTAACTTCAGGTTTCCCACGCTCTGAGAACTCATTAACCCTTTCATTGAACTGAAACAAATTCATGAATACATTTTCAAACACTTATAAGTAGGGATGCATCGATGCAATGTCTTCTTTCTCTTCCGATACCTTAACTCAGGGTATCTGCTGATACATTACCGATCAAGTATTAGTGCTTTCTCTGATCCACAATTCAATCGTCCCCTCCAGGCACCTTTTACAATACTCTGATTTCATCATAGACTGTATAGAAGAATTGGACGTAGTCACCGTGACATCCCCCATTGGTCTGTGGACTGCCGGTTTGAAGCCTTGAGTTGGTATGTTGGCTGTTACCATCTTGGTTTATTTTGCAGCCAGAGTGACAACGAGGGGGGAGCTAAATACAAACAAACTCCGAATTAGACATTTTTAGGAGACTGAAAATGTTACAATTAACTTTCATGAAGTGAAAACACACCGTGAAAGGGTTAAAGTTGTAAGATGAAAACACGGACATCTCCCAGACCGGACAACGCGGTGGTACCTACCTGTCAATCACAAGGTAGCCCCGCCCTAAAACATCCCCTGCTTTATGTCTATGTGACTCTAAATGAACATCATGCTGTATTGAAGAAGACTTGAAACTAGAGACTGAGACCATAAACTCATGTTTACAATGTTTACTGAGGTAATAAATCAAGAGAGAAGTAGGCTCATTTCTTATCACACGTCTATACAACCAGAGGAGTCGCCCCCTGCTGACTGCTAGACAGGATGCAGGTTTAAGGCTCTTCAGCATTGGCTTCACTCCTTAGACCCGGAAGTTGCCTACTGGAGTTCAATAATGATTTATGTCTGATTTGGTTTTACTTAAAAAAAAAACATCTTTAACCTTATTAAAACATTTAAATTATATGTATTTCTTCTCCTTCATAAAAAAATCCTGAATCTATTAATATGCTAATATATGTATAGGTAACATTAAGTGAGTGAATGTATAGTACTGATGAAATGACTCAATTTAATGTGGATTGGTCACATTTGGCAGATACTAGTGCATCCCTACTTTTAAGACCCTGTATTCATTCATACTTTTAGAATCCATAACTTTCCATAATCCCTGTGTGGAATCCCTGATTCTCTCAGCAGGACATAAAAAGTAGATTAGAATATGACCGAAACACTTCCTGGATAACCATCCTCTTTTCACCTCCATCTCTCGTCCCACAGTCTCCTAACCACCCACCCCGTGTTGCCATGACAATCTACATTATCACCCTCACCGTCCTCATTGGCATCACCATGGTTACTACATAGTGTTGCCATGACATGGGCTAAAAAAAAGAAGTGCTGATGGAGTGAGCGGCAGCAGAGGTCTGTGAAGCTGGAGGGTTTGTTTCAGTGCAGCGTTTAAAGGGGCACTCCAGTGATTTAGCATTGCACATATAGAGTATGGTATGGGTTAAGCTCCACAAGGAATGGATCCTACACTTCCCATAATGCAACTCAATGGTGTCTTTCATTAGAGCCTTTCTGCCGAGGAGGTGTTTTCACAAGCTGAGTACTAACCAGAACTAGTAAATCTTAATGTGTAAAATTGGTGTGCCCCTTTAAATTTCTCATACCAACCTGAAAGTGCATCCAGCGAGGTGCCATACGCTGATATTCCATTTGCATCTAGATCCATCAAGAAAATCCAGGTTTCACAGTCCCATAACAGCCACACTCCTTATAGAAATGACTACCAATTCAGAGAAGAGTTGTGCTATATAAATTATGATCACATAGAGATTATATATATGGATATTTGCAACAACAAAAAAGAAGTGTATTTATGATGTGTGTGTCATCCTGAAGACTATTTTTCAAAGTAACCAGATCTAATCGGAGTGTTGAGTCTCTTTGCTTCTCCGTGCTTCAGTGGTCCGAGCTGATGAATCATTGTATGATACCGTGCTGGGAGATTTCCAGGAAGCGTTTGTGTTTTCTTTGTTTGATTTTCCTCTGCCTACATGTGTACATGTGTCCAGGTGTGGCGATGTGTATAATACAAGCAATTCTTGTTGTTCCGTTTTATTATTTTTGTATTATTTGAAATGCAATGTTCCGTTTTCATTTTCTTTAAAACATGTGCCTTGCTTTGTGATTTTGGTCTGACTACAATACAGTAGATGGGTATGTATAATATATGAGGATCTCCTTCTTGTTCTGTTTCGCTTTGTTAGTTGATATGCCATCATAAAAAAGTATGCTGCCCCCCCATCACCAATGAGATGTGATATTTGAAAGACCTAAACAAAACCCAGGTAATATCTTTCCACCACGTGCTGTTCTGTTATTCACAATCAGTAGGCTTAACACATACAGTCTTAATTTGTCCTTTTGAAACTGAGTCCTCTCCATCTGATTGGACAATTAGAAAGTCACTTATTTCAATAAGACAGCTACATTTTGGCCACTTCTCACAATTTTGTCAGCACATTAAAGGTCATACAGTAATAGTGCAACATTTTGGAGAATGCTCATTTTTGCGTTCTTGCTGAGAGCTAGATGAGAAGATTGATACCCCTCATGACAGTACAGTAAATATGAAGCTACAGCCAGCAGCCAGTTAGCTTAGCTTAGCATAAACATAAAGACTGGAAACAGGGGAAAAGCTAGCTAGCTCACAAATTGACATTGTTTGTTTAATTCATACAAAAGATGGTGTTAAACATGTTGTGTTCTTTTATTACTGTTGAACAGAGCCAGGCTAGCTGTGTCGTGTTTCCAGTCTTTATGCTAAGCTATGCCAACCAGCTGCTAGCAGTAGCTTCATTTAAAACGTACAGAGTGGACTTGGACTTATATAGCGCTTTTCTAGTCTTCCGACCACTCAAAGCGCTTTTACACTACATGTCAGCATTCACCCATTCACACACACATTCATACACTGATGGCAGAGGCTGCTAAGGTGCCAACTTTGCCCATCATGATCTAATCTAAATACACATTCACACACCGATGGCTATGCCTTCGGGAGCAATTTGGGGTTAAGTGTCTTGCTCAAGGACACATCGACATGTGACCCGGAGCAGCCGGGGATCGAACCACCGACCTTCCGATTGGTGGACAACCTGCTCTACCCTATGAGCCACAGAGTGGTATCAGTATTCTCATGTAACTCTCAAGAAAGTGAATGAGTAGATTTAGATCATTTTAGTACAGCTGTTACCAGATGTGTAATAAATGTAGATGTATACATCTGGTCCCATCTGGCTGACTTTTCACACCGGATGTTTATGTGAAATCTCCAAGCAGAAAGCAAGTTTTTCCAATCTATTTTGTAGCAGGTGAATCCATGGCAACTTCCCCTGAACAGGTCAAAGGTCAACTTTAGTTCTCTTACTTACTTCAACCAAACACGGTTGTGTATAGAAGGTAACCCCCAAATTGAAAGAAGTACAAAAACTCTTGCGAGACTCACTGCCCGACGACCTATCCTAATCTTAACCAACCTTAACTCGGTCCTGTCATGTTAAAGCAACATTTCTCCTTTTCTCCTCCTTCCTTAGGTCTCATTTCGGTCATCTCTCATGTTGTAGGCATTATTTTGAAGTGTGTTTGGGCATGTGGGGAATGGGGTCAGGCTACAAAGGTGAAATATTGCAGATGATGAAAAAACACAGATGGTCAAATATGTTGTGGAACAAAAGTACTGTTCATTTTCTCTCTTAACAAAAGAAGAAGCCGAGCTGTCTTTATTTGATTTTCCGCCTGTGCTTATCAGAACAGACACCGGACTGGTGTCTCTCTGCTCTGCAGTGACTGTATGTGAATGCTTGAGAGAGGCAGTGTGTGTGTGTTATGTGTTGCTCTGCTATTGACTGTATGAAACCTGTGTGAGTGTGTGTGTGTGCGCTGTAGTGACTGGACAGTGGTGTGCTTGCAGTGACTGCATCTTATGGCCATCTGCTCTGAATAAATAAATGTTCTATACAAACTGCACTGTCCTCAGCCTCCCTTTGTGCTGGGATGTGAACTTTGTGTTTTCAAGTTCCTCCTCCAGGGGGCAGCACATGGAACAGGGGAAACAGCTAGCCTGGTTCTGTCCAAAGGTAACAAAATCCATTATATATCCGGGCGGCGGGAGGCTGAACATTAGGTTGGGAACCGCTGCAATAGTTGGCTCTGATGAAAGAGCTGTGATACCAACCCACTCAAATATTAAAGGTGATCCATTCCAAATTCAGAGCATATCTATGATTGAGGGATTGTTTCTACATAGCTCTCAACATGGCGACGACAGAGCCGGTGGCTAGCAGCTAACGGTGCTAACAGCACTAACATTGCAAACAATGGTAACAGTGCTGACAGAGTTTAACAGTATTAACCATGGGGGGAACCGGAGGATGGGCGCTACGCTTTTGCAATGATGCCATGGGTCGGACGGTATTATCAGCGGTAACTGAGAACAACAAGTGCAGAGCAGCGTCCACTCCACTGTGGCTTTACATAACCAATAGTTGTTTGCTGCTACAATAAAGCTAAAGTTGGTGAGATTGGAGCAAATATGATTAAAACATTTTCATAAACCGGTCGCTGTATCGTGACAGTAGTACATGAAACACGTAACCTGAAAAAAAATCATGTTCCTCTGTGTCATGTACAAGCAGTAAGAGCTGATCGGAGGTCTGCTGTCCAGCTGCCGTCTATGAGAGCCGGCTGTCAATCACTCTGAACTCCGACCAAATGGTCAAACTAGTCAGCGCTGATCAAATATGAATCAATATTCTGTAAAATTAATGCGTATTTCTCTCCTCACATGTTCTCAGAATCATCTTGTAGTGCACGGTTTAGAAAGTTTGTGACGCCGCCGCCATTGTGAAATCTGGTGAAGGAACGCCAAGTTCTGGTCACATGACCGGAGCACAGCCAATAGGAACGCTCTCTTTCTGAAATGACCTGTGATTGGTCAAAGTCTCCCGTCACGAGCTAGATGTTCTAAAGCCTGAAAACAGAGCCATGAGGAGGAGCAGAAGTCTAGTTTTCTCTCACAACACTTGAATTACAATATGCTGAAAGGTTATTATGGGATTTTTGCCCAATGATGCCAAGAATATACTGCCTACATATATACTGAGCTTTAAGGCTCTGAATTTTGAATTTTGAATTTAGCACCTTTAAAAGTAGGCTTGGTAGTGTTGTTAAATAATACAATCCATTTTGGTTGTATTTGTTGAAATTCTCATGAACCCTGTCTATGTTAAACAGAGGTCTTTGGCGTTACATGTGAATGACGAAAACCATTAGATGCAGTTGAAAGTCTTGAAAAAGCTAGTAGGCGGACATTGAGGTTTTATTCAAAAAAACAAAGTCTAAGTTAAAAAAAACCCGATCCTATTTAGCACCAGCATACTATCTGTGCTGGTGCTAAATAGGAATCAAGTATATGACCAGATCTGAAAATGGTGTAGCACAGATATTCACATATGGTGCTACACCACCTTATTTTTATTCCATGAGATTGCAGCAAGTTTTATTGTTGAAATAAATCAGATCAACAGCTCTCAAAGTGTACAACAGTTTTATTGATCAATGATCAACTCAGGCTTACATGATTACAAGTATACAAGGAATCACTGAAACTGACCAGTGAAGACACTTCCTCCCTTCTCCACTACCTTCCTCACCAAGACTACAGGAAGTAGTGACCGGTTCTGCACTGAAATGAAGGCAACATGACTCTGAACATCTGTAAAAACCTAATTTAGCCCACGTGTCTCAGAAACTTAAAAACTACCCTCCCAGGTATATTTAGTCAGTTTTCATATTCTCAACCCAATATGGGTCCTGAAACATAATTTAAGAAAGCAGAACTTTACTTTAGAACTTCTATGTATTTGTCTGTGGGAGTTTAAAGGTTAATTACATACAATCACCTGCTTGCCTTCACGGTCAGTCCATCGAGTGTTACAGTCATAAAACAACAATCAGTGTTAATCTGTAGTTATGTTCATTCTAACCAGTTGAAGTTAGAGATCATAGAGGGGGGGGGGGCAGAAAGAGGGGAGAAAAAGACACTTAATTACAGTCTTTCCTGACCTTTCATCCAGACATATGGCACTCATTGAAACACACACATACACACAATAGCAGACACATACATGCACACGGACTCTCTTCCCCTCTCCCTGTCCCTCTCTGTTATGTAGGCCAGTGTGAGTCGTCCTCATGTGCACGTGTCCAGGCTCGGCACTATCTTATTTTACACAACTGTACAACCGTTAATGGCTCTGAATACAGCTCTATCATGGCACTAATATAAAAGTCAGTAAATCTATAGATCATTCTCTTATTAAAAGGTGTTTTAGAAAGGCTGGTTTCACAGAGTTCTGGGTGACAACCACAATAATCAAGGAGGGAGGAAATGTTAGTACACCTGCGTCCTAAAATGAAGGGCTAAGAGACAAACGCTCTTGCTCTGGACATCTGCTCAGCCAACGCTATTATCAATACACTAACTGGTGGAAAGTTAAACAGGTAACTCAATTCTGTCTCATTAAATCCTTCTGAAATCAAATTCTGGTGACATGTAGACCATGTAGCACTTTGATGCTTCTGTGTCTATCGATGGGCTCTGGTGACACAAAGAGCTCACACTAAAAAATGATTATGAATAATATAAACTGAGACTTTAGAGCAGAAGCTCCCATATTCTGGAAGGTCAAATGGCTGTTTTTTTTTTTTCAATGGAGTATGGTGGCTTTGAAGAGAGCATAGATGGATATAAGGTCAGAAAGGGCTGTCTGACGGCGAGGTAAAGCACAGAAAAGATTCTATAAAATAGCGTACACTATGATATTGATGATTTCAGGCGGCTAACATACATTTTGCTGCTGTCCCCGTCCACAGCAGCACATTGCTTCCTGCTGGTACTAGAGTTGGGTCGATTTCTGGTTCTGCCTGTCCGGTCCAGTGAGCTTACACCAGTTTGATTTTATGCCAACCAGTTCAATTCAATTCAATTCAATTTATTTTTGCATAGCGTCAAATCATAACAGAAGTTATCCCAAGATGCTTTTCACGTAGAGCAGGTCTAGACCGTACTCTATAATTTAGAGACCCAACAAGAGATCCCCCATGAGCATGCACTAGTTACAACAATGGCAAGAAAAAACTCTCCTTTAATGGGTAGAACCTTTGGGCGGAACCCGGTTCTGGGCCGGCGACTAACTGCCTTGACAGTCAGCTCAACTTGCATTTGTCATTATGACACGTTCTGGCAAACTAAAGAATAGTTGACAT
Organism: Sebastes umbrosus; assembly: GCF_015220745.1. Lineage (NCBI taxonomy): Eukaryota > Metazoa > Chordata > Actinopteri > Perciformes > Sebastidae > Sebastes > Sebastes umbrosus. Next base: position 409,519 of record NC_051282.1, on the reverse strand, counting down.
CAGCAACAGGTGCCGACGGCGTCACGGCGCTAAATCCAGCTTGTATTGCATTAGTCAAAAGCAATATGACAACATGATTAACAGAACTTTATGTTTGTTTAGAAACAGACTAACCAAGTTACTAGTATCTGATAGGCCGTGCATATCTGCTGAACCGAGGCCAGTGACTTCGACATAACACTGACAACATGAAGGAGATCAAATGTAAGTAGCGGTGGCAGGAAAGGGGAAGGGGCACACGGCGCACGTTGTGATTGTGTACTAGAAAGAACGTGTTTTTTGGGGTGACGGCTTCCGCCAGACAGCGTATTGCAAGCCCGACTGCCAGCCCCGTAACGTTAGCCAGAGAGGGAGCGAGCGATGTATAATAATGAGGTAATAACCTTTCAGCTGTGAACATAGCAGTAGCAGTGTCATAGGCACAGTTTGAACTTTAGGTTGGGGGTTCGCAAAAAAATCGAGAGGAAAAGTAATGTGTACAATACAGAGAGGTCTAATGTATTGGGATGTGTTTAGCCTACATTATTTCACCCTCCAAACAGAATGCAACGTGAGCCAGCGTCAGTGACAAAATCACTTTGATTGCATTGTTTTCTACTGAAATGTCCTAACTGGCCACGAGCGACGGAGTGACGGAGCGACGGAGCAGCGCAACATTTTGAGCTGAACTTTTGTCGGACGCCCTGTTTCTATTTATTCCTGTCGCTCACTTTGAAAGCGCCACAACAGACGAATGGCTGATTCATGAAGTTGACATGAGGATAGGATTTCTCCTCATTTCACTACAAACACCTAAATAAGGTGGCAGCTGGCTGGAGGGAGATGGGAGATGGCCTGAAAGTTTACTGAGGCTACTGTTAGCTGTGTTGTATGTCATTTTCAGTAAATATTGCAGTATAAAACCTGTTTTTTGTTTAAAAAATACAAACGTCAGAAGATAGCAAGTAGTACTCACCCATCTTTAAAGTGGTTACATCTCCTGTCTGATCTGGACCACACAGCTGATTCTGTTTTTTTGATTCTATCTTGTTGGTTTCTCATTTTGTCAATATGAAGACACAATAAGGTTGATATGATTCATCATTACAATAAATGATTAGTTCTGCGTTATTATAAAAACTATAGATGCATTTGTAAGGGGTTCAGTGAGCCCCCTGCCCTTGTGAGCAGTGTGTGGACACTTTAGACTGTCGGTGAATAAATGCTACAACTTCTCAAGACCCAAGCCAAGTTCCTGTGTCCTGCTTGTCACCTGCTGACTAAAGTGAAAGAAGGTAAGCTCAGAAGTTAGCGACAACTTCAGCCCAGGCTCACTTAAGGTGGGCTGTTAAGGTGGACCAGCTCTTCTCATTTTGTGACAAGCTGAGTCAAGTGCAACACCTAGTGGTAAAATTCAGTATGGTGTCTGGTGTTGTGGCTTAATATCAAACTGGTTTGAAAATGTTTACGCTGGCCCATCTCTAGCTGCTACTTCTGCCTGTTTCTCAAAACTGGGGGTGTCATCAACCGTCATCTACTTACATAGAGTAGATGACGGTGACACTGACTATGGATTAAGTACCTCATACAACCGTCTAACTAACCGTCTTGGTTAGTCTTTCCAACAAGCACCAACTCTGGTTTGGTTGAAATAAACACTTATTTCACAGAGTTAGATGTGAAAATATGGAGACTGTACACATTGTTTTCCCCTGCTCTCTCTCTGCCCGCTGAACAGCAGTTCAGCGGGCAGAGAGAGAGCGTCACTCCAAGCTTGTGAAACCAGCCCTCAGACTTGTTTGAACAGTATGCATTAGGCATCATCAGTACAGTTCTTAAACGGCAGGTGTGTCCGCAGGAAGCAGGCAGGACTACAGTTTGAAAACTCTCTGCTTCCTGCTCTTATTACAGGGGTGCAGCATCCAGTCCATCTTGGGTTTGACACAATGCGGTGCAACTGTAAGGCAGCTTGTCTTATTTTGCCCCGTAATGCACTGGTGATGAGGTCACTAAGGAGCGTGACCCCCGAGTTGACCCTCGACCCTGACAATCCGGTCAAGGCGTCGGAGGGTTTGTTTAAAGCAACACTTAGTAAAATGGTTCCGATGATTGAGCTTGATTGTGAAGTGACGGTTATTATTGGTCTATGGCCGTTAAATCACAATCAAAGAAACGGTACGGAGGAGGAAATCACATGGAAAGGTTACCGTTCATAAAGACATGAAGTTGACTGGACTCCTGCAGAGCAAACTGTTTAGCATGTCCACACCTGAGAGAGAGAGAAAGAAATCAATTTAGAAGATCCAACAAAGTTACAATATATTATAAACAGGGCTGTCAAAGTTAACGCATTAATAACGACTTAAAGCAAATTCCTTTTAACGCCACCAATTTCTTTAACACAACTTGTGATTTTTAGGTTGTATCGGCTCACTTTTAAAGCTAGAGTGAAGATACTGGCATCATATGAAACTAGAGAACCTGATGAATCATTCGGTACCAACCATGTCACAAAGGAGACTAAATAACACTCCAAACTTACACTAAATGTTGGTGAGGAAAAACTGTCATTTCCATTCTCAAAGGGGTCCCTTGACCTCTGACCTCCAGATCAGTGAATGTAAATGGGTTCTATGGGTACCCACGAGTCTCCCCTTTACAGACATGCCCACTTTATGATAATCACATGCAGTTTGGGGCAAGTCATAGTCAAGTCAGCACACTGACACACTGACAGCTGTTGTTGCCTGTTGGGCTGCAGTTTGCCATGTTATGATTGGAGCATATTGTTTTATGCTAAATGCAGTACCTCTGAGGGTTTCTGGACAATATCTGTCATTGTTTTGTGTTGTTAATTGATTTACAATAATATATATATATACATATAACAGCATAAAGCAGCATATTTGTCCACTCCCATGTTGATAAGAGGATTAAATACTTGACTAGTCTCCCTTTAAGGTTCATTATGAACAGATAAAAAATGTGAGATTAATAACTATGGACAATCTTGTGATTAATCACGATTAAATATTTGAATTGATTGACAGCCCTAATTATAAGGTAAAGTTATAATTAATCATGAAGTAAAGGAATACTAAGGGAAGATCAAGAAGGGATGTAATGGGATGTGGATATAGCAATAAAAGAATAGCAATAAAAGCACATTTTTGTGATATGAAATTATTTCAAAGTGCTTTATTCTGACACTTTCTTATGATGCTGGTCTACAACTTCTATGAGGTTCAGTTGGATGCTTCTGTCATGCATGTATGGAACAGATGGGTGAGTTAAAGTAGAAAACATTGCAGTACTGAATGATGTTAGAATCACAGTGAACCTGCCGCATGAACAGATGGAGGATGGATGAAGTAACAGAATGAAGGGACAGACAGATACAGACGTAGAGCAGGTGGAGCAGCTGATGGAGAGATGATGTGTGGTACCTTGACGGTGCTGTCGACAGCTCCAGAGAAGAGGCGCCCTCTGGAAACAGCTAGAGCGGTTACACTGCCCTGGTGTCTCAGCAGGGTCTGGGTACAGATCATGTTGTCCATGCTCCACACCTAGAGAACACATACACACCATTTACTGGGTTTCATTCTAAACAATAGGTCTTTTATACACAGACTCTACTTCTACCCTCTCTTCTAAACCTTTTGCTGATACATACCTTTGTTTTTAAAGATATTAAAGTTTTTCTCAATTGTTGACACACTTTTTCTGAAAGCATACCTCATCTTCTCAGAACTCTACACACAAATCCAAAAACAAACACAAAAGGCAAAAACTCCACAAATCTGCAAAATGGAACTCTGCCTTCAAAACAATGTTATGTCTTCTCAAAATGGTATTTTGTATTCAAATGAAACACACACACACACCATCAGATTTCTAAAAAGCAGTTTAACACTGATGTGCTCAATGTAAAACCCTTCTATGAAAGGAAAACACTGGTATGAATGTGTTATCAGCCTTCTGCTGGTTCACTGTTTTACTTCTGTCAAATTAAATATGGAATGTTGTCAAATATTTTTGCATAATGTTTTTTGTACCAAAATTGAACAAATATACAAATATAAACAAAAACATGTTTTAGTTTTTCCCCAAAATACTCTATACATCCCAACAAACACAAAGTTGGATGTGTCAATTCAGCTACATCCGGTCTTCTGTTTCAGTCTGGCCTTTCAAGTGGCCCGAATGTCATCAGAGATTATAGCTCTCCTCTTTCTCCTCCTCCTCCCCGTCCTCCTCTTACTCTCCCTCCTCTTGCTAGGTTAGCATCCATTGCTCCAAAACAGAGGAGCTCACCCATGGCCCTTTTATTGCTGAAGTGCTGATCGCTAATGGAACAATTGTGCAACATGCATTTGTCCATGTGAGGACTCAGAGTGTTCCATGTGAACACATGAGATTTGATTCATGTAAATTGTGCTGAATGTGGAGAACAAGGTGTGCTTTATTAGTGCAATCTGAGTGTAAAGGAAGTAAATGTGCTTGTATTTTAGCAACATTGGTTCATGGTTTGGTACATGAGTTACAGGTTGTGGTCATTGTGTTAATGTTAAAACAACTGTGAACAACTATAGTACCTTTAAATACACACACAGCATCATACAGTATGTATATGAATGAAGTGTACTCCGTCTTTCAACACTCACACAAGACAAACACACACAGAAATGGACACACTGTCCGTCCTCACCCTGAGTGAGCGGTCGTAGGAGGCGCTGAACACTTTGGTCTGGTCAGGGGTGGAGATGACAGCAAGAGCATAAACTGTTCCCACATGACCTGTCAGGGTCCGCACCTGCTCTTTTGACTCAATGTCCCACACCTAGAGAGAAGACACAGACACCTTCAGCATCATCATCATCATCATTAAAACACAAGCATCACAGTATTTTGTCTGTGTCCAAGGAAGCGTTTTGGTGCACATTCTGGTCCACATCAGATCTGAAGCCCTGAACGGCCAACCATACGGAGTATTGGAAGGATATAATAATCATTTTATCCATTGCCACAAAAGAGGAGCTTCCACTATGCCCTAAATTGTGTATTTTTGGATGTTTCCCAGTAAACTGTAAGCTTAATAATACAAATAAGAAGATGGTTGTATTCAGTTTACTTGAAGCTAAACATAAAATGACTGTCATCGAAATCTATGAATAAACCAAGCAAACTAAATTGGGCTGATGGATTGTTGCAATGTTTAGCTATGGAGAAACTTACATATATTAAAAAGGGAATACAACACTTTTCACCCAAGATTTTGCTAAGACCATGTAGTGATCTACTATATATATAAAAATATACACAGTATACTGTGTGTGTTTATATATATATATCTCTATATATAGAGAGATATATCTCTATATATATCTCTCTATATAGAGAGAGATATAGATATCTATATATCTATAGATATATAGATAGATATCTATCTATATATATAGATATATATCTTTATAGAGGATAAGCCCTAGGTGAATATAATCTGAATACTGAGAGCAAGAAAAGAAAGAAAAAACATTACAGCTAAGAATAATGTCAGCCAGAAACGACCTCATGCCTTGTGAGAGTGGGCGAGAAACATTCTAGTTATGCTCATGAGGCAGGAATGAAGGAAAGTCAAATGAAAATAAAGAACAAATAAATTCCTATGTATGTGTATGTGCAGGAATGCATGTGTGCATCTCCCTTACATGGATGAGGTTTTCATAGGTCCCACACACAATGTGGTGGTTGGTGACAGCGATGGAGTAGACACTGCCCCCGCTCGTCTGCAGGACGTGAACACACTCCAGAGAGCGGATGTCCCAAATCTGAAAGAGGAGGATGGTGAAGAAGACATGAGTATCTTACGGAGGGATAGATAAACACACACACACACACATTCACACGATATCAGCTGTGGAAAAATTGAGTTTTTCAACAGCTGTAAGTTGTCAATTTTCATCTCCATGGCAACACAGAGTGGAGTGATCCCTAATTAAATCGGCTAGCTGGCCAATCACAATGCAGCATTGAAAACAGGCCACAGAATGTAGTCCACAGACAGAGAGATGATACTCTTTCATACGTCATCTGTCTCTGTCTCACATCATACTTGCCAACCTTGAGACCTTAAAAATAGGGGGGACTTCAAAACCAAAGCGGGGGGTCTGGGGTCCTCCCCATGAAACATTAGAGTTTCAGAGACTCTGTTTCCTACATTCTGGTGACTTTTAAAGAATGTAAATAACAAAATAATAAGTACACTACAACAACATTTTTATGTTAAATAGGCCTACTTTTAATTTGACTATTAATTCTCAGGAAAGAAAAGCGAATAATTGGCCCCTCTGGCGTGAACTTGTGTGAATCTCTGCCATAAACTAATATTTATCAGGTTTTATTCATTCATTCATTTTTGGCCCCGTTTGCTTGAGTATTTCTTTCTCATGGTTCTCTCCATTTCTCTCTCCTTCTCTCACTCACTGTAGGCCCTTTCAGACACAACCTGACAAAGACACCACTGTGCTCTGAAACCCACTATTTCCAATGGCTCACGCAACTCCACGATGACTTTTCGCTGCTCAACTTTGGGCACTGAGTGCTGTGAAGCGCTAGAAGCGCAGCTCAAACCGCGCTGTGTTGCGAGCAGCTCTCTTCCACCGGGAAACGTCATTTGGTGCAGCTGTATTGTTGTCCAGGTGGAAACAGTAGAGTTTATACACGCTGTACAGCGCCAGAAACAGGTTGAGATAAACAAAAGGAAAAAAAACGGTGTGAAAATTTGCCATCAATTGGGAGAAATACCGGATAATTGTGACCCCGGGAGAAGACAATGAAAAAAGGGAGTCTCCCGGGAAAACGAGAATGTTGGCAAGTATGTCCCACACACACACTCTCACTCTCGCACACACACACTTTCAAACACGCGCGCACGCATAAAAATCACGTTTCTAATACCTAAAGTGCTGTCTTCAACTACTTATTTAGTGTGACCAACAGCAAGAACATCAGCTGTAAGCAGACATTTGATTGTAAGAGCCAGTTTTTTGTTTGATAAAAAGGAGTAAATAGTTTAGAAAATAGGTTATCTATGCCACCTGGTGTTTGCCTTTTAGTTTAACAGGAAAGAAATATAGGAACACGTGACCTTCTTGACTCTGGCCAAATGAACCAAGTCAGGTGTGTGGAAAGATGAAGATGTCAAATTAGTCAGTTTCTCAACAGTAACCTAAGAAACACAAATAGATTGATTTATTATTTTTGATCTGTTTGGTTTTGCTTTCTTTTGTTTATTTGGAGTTTGGGTTGAGTTGCTTTCAATCACACAACTCATCAACATCAGTGACAATCAACCAAGAGTCTAGAAGTCCATCAAACCTGAGTAAAACAAATAACCCCAAGTTTGGTGTTAGAACCGGAAGCCACTGCATATGTACAACACTGACATAGTATCAGCTTATAGTTACTTGTTATGGTGAACATGTTAGCAAACAGCTGCTTATTTATATACATCCAGCAGAAACGGAGCAACATTAGCATTCATTCATTCAAAAGTTTGTGGTCAGTAGGGCTGGCGATGGCTGACAGTCATCGACGACTTAAAGCCCCATGTTTTTGCTTTTTGGGGTCTTGTTTCTACAGCAAGCCCCCACTGGTCTCATTGAGATGAATGAGGAATAGGCATTTTTGTTGCAGTACTATTGTTGGTCTGAACATGACATAAATTACATACCATGAAAAAGTTTCAAATCTAGCCTATGAGTTTGTCACGAGGCATCTTAATTTCTCTCTGCTCCACCCTCCCTGTCTCTCTATTTCTACTATACCATCCAATAAAGGCTAAAATACCAACAGAGAATCCATGGCTGTCTGATTAATTACAGGGGAAACTATTAAGTAGTGGCAACTATTTTTGATACACAGTACACTGGTAGCTACAGTGTACAAGCAAGCTAATGAGTCAAGACATCAAAAATACAAACTGATAGACATTCATTTATTGAATATTTAAAAAGAAATCAGTGCAGAAAGTGTTTTATGATGAAATACTGTTCTTTGAGCTTTGAAGTTCCTCTGTGTCAAAGTTATTTAATTGCCAAAATGTTCAAAGGCATGTTTTTCACTAATATTGGCAACATTTGCAGGAATTTCTGCAGCAAAACATTTTCTAAACAACTTCTCCCATTAAGTGCTGGCTAGAGACTAACTGCATCATCAGTCCTTTCATCTCTCTTCCCTCATTCTTACACAACCAGTCTCCTCTCTTTACGCGCGCACGCACGCAGAGAGAGAGAGAGAGAGTACTTTCAACAATGAGGCCACTGAATGAAGATGACACAAAGTCCTTTTTATAAAGAGAGGACAGAATCTAATTACTCATACTGTAAGGAAAGCGATATAATTGTGATACTGTAAGCAAGACGATATGTTACGGCTTCTTTCAAATCTAATTTTAGTAAAACTGTCATAGTATAAAGAACACACTGCCATTTTTGTATATTTTGTATAATATTGAACAGTGTTATCGCACATGGCAGATGTTCCTCATATGGTGCAGGCGTGTGAGAGGCTGCCCCTTGTGTAGCATGAGAGTTGTGTGGAAGAGTTTAGGTGCCAGTTCTAGTGCTACCCCTTTGACAAAAGTCAACAATAAGTAATATTCTTATTAGGTATAAATTTGCCTCCTGCGTGAACTACTGAATACGGTAGGCCTACGCTACTCTATTTTAACATCGGTCATAATGGTGGTACTTGGAGAGACAAATATTTTCTGAGGTGGTACTAGGTGAAAAAAGTTTGAGAACCCACTGATCTAGGTGAAACCCCACGCCAGGGCTACTCAATAGGGGGCGCTATCAAGCCATTTTGCCACACCCATACACGAAACCCATCAAATATCTACATTTTCAACACTTCTGATACTTGTGCAAAGTGTTGTTTGTTTTTGAGCATGTCCCTCAAAAATGCGATTCATTTCGGAGAGAAAGAAAAAGAGAGATTTCAATAGGGCCTTGCCGACCCCTGGTCGGTGCTCGGGCCCTAATAATAATAATAAATAAAGCAATTTCAATAATTACAGGCCATTTCCTCAATAGACCATTCCCTAAGCCCCACCTCCCTTAGTTACTGTTGCTAGGCCTATCAAGCTTCCCATTTTAGCACAACACATAGGCTGTATTCGAAACCGCATACTATACTAGTAGTACATACTGATTTGGCCAAAATGTAGTATGTAGTATGCAGTATGTGAATAAATGCAAAATCTACAGTATGCCAAAAATACCTGGATGTCGTACTGATTTGGAAACAAGACTCGGTCCAAACCGAGTATATGGCTGGACCGTATATGGTCAGTATGTGAATTTGTTGCTAAATTGTTACACATATAGTCAGAGGTCATGTCTATTATGTTTTGTGAACAGTTTTTTTCCACTTCTATCTTAATGTTTGATTGAAAGACAACTTATAATGAAGCAAATGACATTCAGTAATAGTAAATGGTAACATTTACTAGTCAGTATATTATACATTTTATACAAGGTGAAAAGGTATTAGCATGACATACAGTATGCAAGGTTAAACGTATTTCAGTTTTTTATTAAAGCATGTGTATCAAAAGCATTCATCATATAAGTGGTGTGGAACAATATAAACACACTTTGCGAAAGTTGATGTCATCACTGATGTTGTTGCTGCCGTATTTATTCTTAGATGGAGTGTTAATGGAGCAGCTACAATGTTAGCATAGCCTGGCACTGATCGATCCGAACTCCATTCAGAAAACAAGCATTTTAAAAGTTGTTTGCTTGTCGTCTTGGTAACAGACCTGACAAAGCATGAATTCAGACTTTTTACTAATCAGTATCATTATGTAGTTATTTCGGCACACTTCTGATCCGTTTCCAACAACGTCTCTGCCGTATTTATGCCTAGATGACGTTATGTTGAGTAGCTACAATGTAAGCATAGCCTGGCACTGATCGATCCAAACTCCGTTCAGAAAACAAGCATTTTAAAAGTTGTTTGCTTGTTGTGTTGCGGACAGACCTGACAAAGCATGAATTCGGTCTTTTTACAAATCGACATCATAATGTCGTCATTTTGATCCGTTTATTGCAATTAAATCACAGCACAGTCTGTTTATTTTGGGTTCATACCGCAGTAGCGACGTGTGGCTGATAGATACAGATACAGTATGTAAATACAGCTCGCCGTCGGGTGACGTTATGAACCCAGACACATCTCACTCACTCACTCACTCACTCACTCACTCACTCACTCACTCACTCACTCACTCACTCACTCACTCACTCACTCACTCACTCACTCACTCACTCACTCACTCACTCACTCACTCACTCACTCACTCACTCACTCACTCACTCGTTTGAAGGGCTGGCCCTCTGCGGTCCGGTCAAAAATCTCCAGTATGCATGGGACCAGTCTACCTCGCCTACTGTATCCCACAATGCAAAGCGCTGGACCGCTACAGGCTACGGTTACAACAACAGCAGCAGCAGCCAAATTACATTTTCCATAGTTTATTTCATGGAGAACCGGCTACAGAGCAGCAGAGTGGAGAGAGAAGAGGAGAGAGAAGAGGAGAGGGAAGAGGAGAGAGAAGAGGAGAGAGAAGAGGAGAAGGAAGAGGAGAGGGAAGAGGAGAGAGAAGAGGAGAGGAGAGGGAAAGAAGAGAGGAGAGAGAAGAGGAGAGGGAAGAGGAGAGGAGAGAGAAGAGGAGAGGGAAGAGGAGAGGAGATGGAAGAGGAGAGGGAAGAGGAGAGGGAAGAGGAGAGGAGAGGGAAAGAGCAGCCTCTGACGGGGCAGAGAGATTCCTGCTGAGACAACATTACACTTTTTAACATTCCTCTAATATCTGGAGGGAGATCAGTAGTATGCAGTATGTACTGTACTGCGTTCGTCAGTAGTATGTACTGTACTGCGTTCATCAGTAGTATGCAGTATGTATTGTATACTGCGTACTGCGTTCGTCAGTAGTATGCAGTATGTACTGTATACTGTATACCGCGTTCATCAGTAGTATGTAGTATGTAGTATGTACTGTATACTGCGTACTGCGTTCGTCAGTAGTATGCAGTATGTACTGTATACTGCGCTCGTCAGTAGTATGTAGTATGTACTGTATACTGCGTTCGTCAGTAGTATGTAGTATGTACTGTATACTGCGTACTGCGTTTGTCAGTAGTACGTAGTATGTACTGTATACTGCGTACTGCGTTCGTCAGTAGTATGTACTGTATACTGTATACTGCGTACTGCGGTCGTCAGTAGTATGTACTGTATACTGCCTACTGCGTTCGTCAGTAGTATGTAGTATGTACTGTATACTGCGTACTGCGTTCGTCAGTAGTATGCAGTATGTACTGTATACTGCGTTCGTCAGTAGTATGCAGTATGTACTGTATACTGTATACTGCGTACTGCGTTCGTCAGTAGTATGCAGTATGTACTGTATACTGTGTACCGCGTTCGTCAGTAGTATGTACTGTATACTGCGTACTGCGTTCGTCAGTAGTATGCAGTACTATAATAATGCAAAATAACTCGCAAAATCAGAAACTAAATGATTTACATCACCCCATGGCCCTGTTCAGATCTGGTATTAACATGCGTCCTCAGTGATCGGATCACAAGTGGACAGCTCTAAGTACGTCTGTTCACACCCGGCATTAAAATGAGTCTCCACATGCGTCTTCAGTGGTCACTTGTGATCCAATCTCACTTTCCCGCCCCATATGCAAATAAACACGTAGTAAACACATGGCTAATACAGCAGCCGTTGTGACCTAATATTAAATGAATGTCAGTAGTACTAGTACATTGTATTAACATCAAAATAAAAGGTTATTGTACCGGCGGTCCCTGGGGACCTCCGCACCACCGGCATTGCTGCTTTTGCCAGACAACAGCGAGGTGCAGCGCTCCAGAGAGCGGGGAGGACAGAGAACAGGCAGGCGGGTGTCAGCTCTGCGCAAAGCAGCGGAACAAAAACAGCGACACATCTCCGACAGTATGATAATAATGACCTTCGCGTGCCTAGTCTACATACAGTAGAGCACAGAGGCTGTTTCCACGCTGACTTGCGCCTGTGTCTGCCTGTTTATTCACCTGAGGGGCGCGGATCCCAGCTGGACATCAGATGAGTAGGCGGTCCTTAATGTGGCCCAGGACGCATTAACTACACACTGCTAAAAGAATGTGGTCATATGTGGCCCAGACCACCTCTGAACGTGGTCTGAAAGATCCGATCTCAATGCGTCTTGAGTGTGTTCACACCTGTACTTAGAGCTGTCCCCTTGTGATCGGATCACTGAGGACACATGTTAATACCAGGTGTGAACAGGGCCTATGTTTACATTACTGGAGATGCGATCCTTCCGGATCTGATGGGGGCAGCATATACGCTTACAAGTGTTCTCATCTGCCGTGAAATGAAGGAAGAAGAAGAACACCTAACAGCTCGGAAAAAACAACTATTTGTGAAAGATGGCAACAAGTGCAGCTGCAGCGCCAGCTCCGCCTCGACTCGTTGAGAAACAAATAGCAAGAGTCGGGTATGGAAGTCAGGGTCTGAAATTAGCACCCACCACCCGCCAAATGTGGGTAAATTGTTGGCAGTGGCGGGTAAAATCGTCAGGCCATCCGCCACTTTGGTAGACAGGGAAAACGCTATAGATGGGAAAAGAGAATCGGTTCCCGTTAAGAACGGGTTCTTAGTTGTCCCATTCCTTGGCATCTCATGCCTCTGTGACTATCGATTCCTCTGTATTGGTGCTTTCCCACAGTTAGGCATGCACAATGACGCATACAAAAAAAAAAAGTTGTCAGATAAACAACAAGTTTACAACAAGATAAACTACAAACATGGCTATTGCTAGTACTCCGCTTTCAAGCTAGCAGCTGGTGGAAGACTTGATAAGCATTTGATTTATTGATTGCTATTGGAAGTAAAGAGAATTTCAACAAAAAGTTTTTGCACACTACCAATCTTACCTTTAAAGCAAATAAACACATTTGAATCCATTCCTTCAACTTTTGCCCTTGTGAAAAGGCACAAGCTCTTCATATATGGAGTGTCGCCCCATGGACACTGCTTCAGCATGTAGAGAAATCTAAAGCTCGACAGGCCTGCCGTGCCTAGTTAGAGTTACTAAGCTACAGTACGAATGGAAAAAACAGGAATCTGAACTGTGTATGTATACTACTCATATCTCCACCTACCTTGATGGTCTGATATGAGCCGCTGTACAGGTGGTTCTGGGAGGCCACCAGTGCTCTAACCCAGTGATTCAGACCGGTTAGCTCCTTCTTCAGCTTCAGCTCCGTACCCACGATGTCCCACACCTACACACACCACACATAAGATTTATGGAGATGATGAATACGTTTCCATTACAAAAACAAATCCTGTGGAACATATTGTTACTGTAAATACTTGACACACACATTCCCAGACACACACACACACACACACACACACACTCTCAGACACAGACACAGACAGTGTATTGAACCGAGCTGGGGCAGCTACACAGTGGTGAATAAAGTGAAGTGCATGATGTCACTGAGCTGAAATAGAGAGAAGCTGTGTGACGGGAGGAGGAGGCACTAGTTGGGTAAGAAAGGAAAGTCCCTGTGTAAGAGGACTGACATCACACACTCACACCACAATAATCCCATTCCCTTCTCTCACTAGCTTGTAACCATGGTAACAAAGACAAGGCTACAGCCGTTGCTCCTTACAGTCTGCCTCTCCTCCTCTCCTCCTCTCCTCACTGAGCCACATTTACACACTCATCTTCTGAGTCCAAACTAAAGGTCACTTAAATAAAACTATTTCCTGGTAATTAGTTGATCCTAGGGATGGAACGGTTTAGGTAAAAAATCCAAACCGTTCGATTCGCTAGTCACGGTTCGGGTCGTGTATGAATTGTTCGGTTCATTTGAAATAAGTTATGAGGCCGATCAAAGCCTATGGAAGGAGGCTGGGACACGGGTGGACATAGTTCTTGAGGTACGGGGTATAACACATGTGCAGTGTAACTGAAGCTGTGGTTGTGCGTTGCTATTGGCTCAACTCCAGCGAGTGCAGACCAGAATTTACTGCTCATATGTTGTACCCCAAAGATATGACGTGTTGATGAAGCGTGACCTAGCCTCCTTCTCAGTTGGCACAGATGAAGTGCAGAGTGCGGCTGTCAGTCAGTTAAGGAAATGGCGAGTGGACATGATAAAGTCCAGTTAGAGGATCCACCAGCATCGTTTGGCTCTGCTGTATGGGAGCATTACGGATTTAGTTTTACCATGAGAATGACGAAAACAAAGTGGTGGATAAAACAGCGACTGTGTATATAGCACTACTTCAATACGATCCGGTTCGGCTGCGATCCAATTCAGTTTAAATGAATTCATAGTATTCTCATGACGTGTCACATATTTCCTATACCAATATGGCTCACTGCGGCTCATTGGCCATGGTTGTAATTTAATGATAATGACCTTTAATTTCAACTATTGTTTGCTTTATATCTGTAATGATGATGTGATGGAATATTATGTATTAGTGACATGGTGTCCCACATTATGAAACCATAAGGTAAGATGCTTTATATATATATATATATATATATATATATATATATATATATATATATATATATATATATATATATATAAATATATAAATATATATAAATATATAAATATATATATATATATATATATATAAATATATAAATATATATATATATATACTGGAAAAAGAAAGTTCGGAAACTTGTGTTTGGTCGATTATTTCTCTGTTGTATCAATGCTAATGGTCATTGTATTTTACATGGTTGGAAAGCCTGTTTATTTACCTTCGCAATGATGTCCAACTTGTAAGGATCATGCATTTGTGGGATGAGCAGCACAGCTGATTATTTGGGTAGCGCCCAAGAAAAATTTGCCAAAATGCTCTGCCAATGGTAAACAGTGTATTCTCATAAGACTACCAGGAAGCCTGCAATGACTGCCTTCACTGTCAGGCCCATTTGCGCTGGTGTCGACAACACAGACAATGGAACCGATGGAGTAACAGCTTTTGGTGGGGGCAGTGTCATGGTGTGGGGCGGGATCTCTCTTACTGGCAAAACAAGGCTTGTCATCATTGAAGGCCATCTCAATGCAGGGAGATATCGGGATGAGATTCTGCAGCCAGTGGCGATTCCATATCTGCACAATCTGGCACCTAACTTCATCCTCCAAGATGACAACGCTCGCCCCCACAGAGCCAGAGTTATCACAGACTACCTCCACAATGTGGGAGTAGAGAGAATGGAACAGCCTGCCAAGAGTCCAGACCTCAACCCAATCCAACACTTGAAGGATCAGCTTGGGCGTGCTGTACGTGTTAGAGTGACCGACACAACCTCGTTGGCTGACCTGCAACGAATCCTGGTTGAGGAATGGAACGCCATCCCACAGCAACGTGTGACCAGGTTGGTGACCAGCATGAGGAGGAGGTGCCAGGCTGTTGTGGCTGCGTATGGATCTTCCACCTCTACTGAGGCTCCTGACGGTGTATTAAATCAATAAAGTGTAAAATAGCCAATATGTCTTGTTTGTTCCTTGTTACTGATAGAGAGTTCAATCATCCAATCCACCAAACAACTCAAAACAAGAGTCAATACCAACAGGAGAATACACTGTTTACCATTGATGGAGCATTTTGGCAAATTTTTCTTGGACGCTACCCACATAATCAGCTGTGCTGCTCATCCCACAAATGCATGATCCTTACAAGTTGGACATCATTGCAAAGGTAAATAAACAGGCTTTCAAACGATGTAAAATACAATGCCAATTAGCATTGTAACAACAGAGAAATAATCCACCAAACACAAGTTTCAGAACTTTGTTTTTCCAGTATATATATATATATATATATATATATCACAGACAGAATTCTAAATCTACTGGAAACACTTGATGCACAGACAAGTGTTATTTCACAGCATCCTTCAACAATGGCCAAAAACTAGACTGTGTTGACACCATCTGTACCCAGCCAGCTGCTATATTAGTGTAACAATGGGACACTAGGACCCAGATGACATTCTAGCAGTGGGACACTAGGACCCAGATGACATTCTAGCTGACACTTTTTAATCCCGTTTTTGTGACTCCTTTACCGCTAGTTCCCCGCTAGTGACTGCCTGCTTGCATGCATGACGGCTAGACCGCTGCACCCCATTCCCCCTCTCTGTATGCAGTGGAGATGCGGGGTCGGGTCTTGCTGCCGGTCTCTCCCCTCATAACGCTACACACACACAGACACCTCACTCTCTCTCTCTTTCCGCTCCCACCACATCCATGTCATACACACACATAACATGTAAAAAGCGGCTCAAGTGGAGCTATTTGTATTGGTTTTGTTTATGACGGCCACGTAGATTTTTGACCAATTCCCCTCAAAATTGAGTCGGATTCAGAGTTTTGTATCAATGTAGCCGTTTCTAAGACTCTATTGATTTTTCAACAGGAATCAGTTAATCGTTACACCCCTAAGCACTATCATATGATAATGCACTTTAAATAAACCTGTGCAGAAAGTTTTAAAATGATGAAACAACACAACATAAACTGGATGACACATGATGCACATAACTGTACCTTAATGGCCTTGAGGGAGCCGCTGAACAACATGTTGTGGGAGGAGACCAGTGTACATACAGGGTTGTCATGGGCACGGATAGTATTGACTTTCTGCAGGGTCTGGATGTCCCACACCTACGCAAGATGCACAGCAGCAAGACACATAACGGAAAGACAAAAACACAACTGCTATAGCATCTGAAAACAATTCAAACCGTGCAAGTTTTCCCTTAAAAAGAGGAAACAGGTAGGTGAATGTTACTTACGATGATGGTGCAGTCTGCAGAGCCGCTGTACAGCCTGTTTCTATGGAGGCAAAAGATATTGACGAGTCATGCTTTGGGGTGAGGGCTGGTCATTCCCAGTTGACATGTATCTTAATCATAGCGTGTGTTGTTTATGTGCATGTGTTGCATATTATTACCCTTGGATACACAGTGCCAGTACGATGCCATCATGACCCTCGAGGGTTTTCTGACACTTATAGGTGGTGCACGTGTCCCATACCTGAGGGCAAGAGAGGAGACAAATAGACATACTGCTAAAAGGCTGAAAGAATTGCCTTTAAGCCTCTTAAAGGGATAGCTCGGATCTTTTTGAAGTGGGGTTGTATGAGGTACTATAGTCAGTGTATTACCTACAGTAGAGGACAGTCGGCACGCCCCCAGTTTGGAGAAACAGACAGGAGTACCAGCACGGAAGCAAAGCAATGTACTGCTGTGGACGGGGGGGCAGCAGCAAAACGGATTTAAGACAACTAAAATAAAGACCCACCTAAAAAAAATCTATATCACATCATTAAGTGTACGGTATATCTAGAATATTTTCAAGGCTTTACCTTGCTGTCAGACAGCCCTTTCTGACGGGGAACTGGATCTTTTATCTATGCCCAAAGCCACCAGACTTCTTTGACAAAAAGTAAGTTCAGTAATTTTATCTTTCAGAACACGAGTAGCTGGTTTACCGATGCTTCTGTCGGTTAGATGTTTGCGTTATTGTGTGACATTGGTGTTTCCCGTGTTCTGCATAGTAAAATTACTGGTTTTGTCAATAGAGTCTGGTGAATATGAAGAAAGCATAGATGGACATACCGAGGCATTTCCCCGTCAGAAAGGGCTGTCTGGCAGCAAGGTAAAGCAGTGAAAATATTCTAAATATAGCGTACACTTAAACTGAAATTGATATTTTTTGGGCCTTCCTTTGAGGTGGCTAAAATATGTTTTACTGCTGCTGACCGCCATCTACTGTAGGTAATACACTGACTATGGATAAGTATCTCATACAACCCCACTTTAAAAATACATACAATCACTTTAAAACATTTTTCAGCTCATGTCCACTAAAGACGGTGTTGTATAAAGTATGTATATGATGAATATGATGTACTGGATTTCGGACCCCAGGAAGATTAGCTACTGCCATTGGATCCTTTAAATAAATAAATCTAATTTTTGAGTGAGTGAATTAGCATTAAAACAAATCTATAATTCCACATTTCCAATACAAAACAAGGTTGTGGGCGTAAGTTATCAGAGTCTCTCTGGAAGTAGATGGGTGAAGGCTGCGTTCAAGTCAAAAATAGTACTGCGTCAAAAAAAACAGACCATACAGGTTGCATTGGTGTGGGCGTGTTGCTGCACATACTCTGGAGAAGTTTGAGTAATACATACATGAGTTTGAAGGCCCTTTACTACATCAACAGTGGGCATCAAGAAAATGAAAAAAACATTGGACGCAGTGCTAATGTCGGTCTTTCATTTCCTTTGTGTGTGTTGATGTTACCTTGATAGTCTTATCTGAGGATCCAGAGAAGAGTAGGTCACCAGTGGAGTAGACACACAGACACCAAACAGGACCCTGGTGGCCAACGAATGTCCCCTTACACTTGAAGATCTGCTGGGGGTCGTATGCTACACACAGGCACAGAGACGGGTAAGACTGGATATGTATTTTTCATTGGAAGCTAAACAAGGGAGGAGTATAACTGATTAAAAAGGGACATAGAGGTAGATGAGGAAAGGAGGAAGGACGAGACAGACGGTGGTTGGTGAAGGAAGGTGGTGAGTGGGAGTAAGGGAGAGGAGGAAGGAACGACCAGAGAAGATAGTCAGAGCTAGGATTTACATTTCAATTCAACAGAACTTTAATGATTAACCCTCTGAAACGAACAATTGGAGTCCTTTTTAGGGGGGTATAGGGGGTCTTTAGGAGGTAGCAGGTCAACAGTAGATGCCACATAGAAGTGGTGTACATCAGCTGAAAGCTGGAACCTGAAGATTAATTTGAGATGCAGCTCAGCACTGTGTGTCAAGCTGTTCTAGTCATAAATCAGAAATAAATATGAATGAATGAATGAATGAATTAATTCAATGGGAATAGAACATTATGATAGAAGTATATGATGGCTATTCCCATGCTCACTTACTGTATGTCTCATAAGTTGTTCCATCAGTTTTTGGGTTGATACTATATGTTACACAGATTTGGTGCTAAATTTAACCATTTTTTACCACTGGAGAATTGATCAAAATGATCAATAATCCCTCCAAAATACCACATTAAGACACCAAGACCTCTAGGAACACCACAGAAAAAGCCATGTTGTGATTTGGTTTCAAAACTTTCGACATTTGGAGATTTTTCAGCGATTGGATGGTGAGCACTTCTGTTCTGGAAACTGCTCAGAAACCCCCTTATTGTCAATATACCTAGGAGAGCCATCCATCTTCTGAAAGCTCTAGGTCTCTAGTTTGTGGCTGTAAAGTTTCATGAGGCTGTGATTATCCTAGATGTCAACACAGGTCATTTTAGTTATTTATTTTTTATATATACCAGCCACTCCATAGATTACCATTGTTTTTTTGGCTGGTGAGTGAAGCAAATCTAGCAGCTACCTGCATATCTTACCAGCATTTGGCTGGTGGCTGGTGCTAATTCCCAACATGCTCGTGAGTACCCATAGAACCCATTTTCATTCACATATCTTGAGGTCAGAGGTCAAGGGACCCCTTTGAAAATGGCCATACCAGTTTTTCCTCGCCAAAATTGAGACTAACTTTGGAGCGTTATTTAGCCTCCTTCCCAACAAGCTAGTATGGCATTGCTGCTGCAAATGGATTCCTTAAGTTCTAGTTTCATATGATAAATGTATCTTCACTCTAGCTCTAAAACTGAACCTGCTACAGCCTCTGAAAACAGTTAAGTCTTCGGGTCTCAGGGGGTTAAGTCATTCAAAACGTGTTCCAGGTCTCAGCAAGTGTTTATCAAATGTTTTCCTCCACTGAGAGAGGTGATTTAAAAAGGAGGACAGACAGGCAGATACTTACAGCCCAGGATTCCCATGTTGAGCCTAGCGTTGATGTGGGACAACTCATCCTGCAGAGAGACAGACAATAGCTTATGGGATTTGTTCAACAGCTACATTAACACACCTACTCCAATCCTTTTATTCTGGCTACCTAATTCAAACTTTTATTATCACACATACTGTCCACATTTGTCTCTTACTCTTTGCAAGGTGCACACACACTTACGTTAAGCATGGAAGCATCTCTACGAAATTCCATCAGGTCCTCGCTCAGTTTACTCTGGTTCTCATCCAACACATCTGAAAAAAACACAGGAATGATCATTTTGAGAAGAAAACACAGTTAGGACGCTGTGCTCAAGCAAGGGGGGTCCATAAGGGTCATAAAACGTTCTCCAGTCAATATTTATCCATCAGCATAAGAGGTCGTAAAAGTCATGTTTTAAGTGTGGTGCAGTGCAGGAGTGAGACGTGATCTGATGAAAACAGGCAATTAGGGATGCACAATTGGTGCATCCCTAATTGCCTGTTTCGTTACTGATTCAATACCAGTACTCTTCTTACAAAATGATAAATCTGTAAACCTCTCTGTGTTGAACTGATTAAGATGTAAAATCTGTAACTACAGATCACTTCTTCAGTACCTGTGGAGACGTTCATACATTAACAGGCTTTAAGTATTTTGAAAATGGAATGGCGAAACCAAACCATCACGTTCTTGTCTAATACACGTATAGCACACAGTTTGTGCTTTGAGCACTGTTTATTACAACAGCTTTGTCTGCCTGTATGGCTTAGAGCCAATACTGGACTCCTCCAGACAAAAACCTACCTGCTAGGGATGTAACGATAACCTCAACTCACGATTCGATACAATTCACGATACCTTTGCGTCTCAACGTCCACAGTCGAGTGCAAGAGCCGCAGCAATAACGAGGGACATTGGCGTTTTTATTGCAGCGGCCATTAACTGTGGTGGAAAATAAAGGATTTCGGCGACTCCTCCATACATTGTAGCCCAAATACACCATCCCATCACGCGCTCATTTTACTCGAACAGTAGTCTCAACCCTGTACAGAGAGTTGAAGGCCAACGTTGTACAGATCATGAAAGAGGCAGAAAGCATTGCAGTAAGCACCAATGGTTGGACTTCAAGGAGTTCCCAAAGCTACATCACGATTACAGCCCACATAATCAACAGCGAGTGGGAAATGGAAAGTGTCGTACTCCAGATTCGTCCACTTTTCGAGTCCCACACAGGGGTAAACATAGCCGAAATTTACAAGCAGCTGTCAGTGAGTGGGAACTGGAAAGGGCAAACCATAGCATGCAATGCACGTAATATGGATGTGGCTGTGCGCAAGGCAGGATTGGAGCCGCACATCAAGTGCTTTGCACATACAATAAATCTGGCTACCATAGCTGGCCACGGTGTAGCGCGTGTCAGTCGTTTTCTCAGGCGGGTGAGACGTGTGGCCGCATTTTCCATCGGAGTTCCACAACTACGGCGGTGTTGGCCTCCAAGCAGAAGCTACTACAACTGCCGTTGCATAAATTAATCATGGACGTTACCACTCGGTGGAACAGCACCTTGGAGATGCTATCTGGAGCAAAAATATCTGATATCAGAGATGCTGAAGACCTAGTCAGACTGCTTAAGCCACTGAAAACAGCCACTACAGTCTTATGTGACGAGAAGAGCCCCACGATGTCTCTCATTGTGCCACTGAAGACCATGATCGAACAGAGTACGGCACCAAAGGATGATGATTCCACCACCATGGCCAACACAAAGAGTGCAATCCTCAATAATCTTGGACAGATACAGTGGGGATGCATACAACTATCTGCTGGAGAGTACAGCGCTGGACCCCAGATTCCGGGCTCTACCCCAGCTAGACCAAAACCAGCGCAAGGCCATATTCCTCAGGGTGCAGGAGAAGGCAAAACAGTTGCAGCAAAATCAGGTATATAAATTGCTTTCCCCATTTGTATACTGTGTGTGTGTGTGTGTGTGTGTGTGTCTGTGTCTGTGTCTGTGTCTGTGTCTGTGTCTGTGTGTGTGTGTGTGTGTGTGTGTGTGTGTGTGTGTTATTTAGAGACAGCATCACAGCGAGTGTGTGTTGAGAGGAGGGCTGAGGGGGGGTGGGGCACTTTGTTGCTTATAGGTTTATCTAAAGGTTCATGACAGTGTTTCTGCTGTTTGTAGACCACAGCTGAGGAAACTGAGGAGAGGGGAGAAGTGACAACAGGTGGACATCCCACACATGGAGGACAAGGGGTTCAAGGAGCTGAGCTGGAAGTGGAAGAACCTCCATCCAAGAAGACAGCACTTGAAGATCTGCTTAGGGACTCATTCACTATTCAGCCAGCAGAACAGTCCAACGGAGGGGTAGAGAAAGAAATTGAGATGTACAGAAAAGAGGCCTCTATCCCACTCACTAGTTGCCCTTTGAGGAGGTGGAGAGAAATTTGTTCTCTGTATCCTTTGCTGTCTCCACTTGCAAAAGCATACCTTTCCATCCCCCATTACCTCAGTTCCGAGTGAACATGTTTTTTCAACAGCAGGGGACATAATTAATGCCCAAAGATCCCTTCCTGAAAATGTGGATATGCTGATATTCCTGAAAAAGAATATGTCTATCTCTTAAGCTGGGCATATAGCTTAAGATCTTAGCTCTGTGACAAGCTATCATGCTTGAAGGTAATTGTTCAGTCTCTGTTTGCACTTTGAGTATTGGGAGTTTTTCATACTTTGTGACATTGATTATAGTTTGCACAAACTTGTTTATTGTAGTTTTCAGAGAAGCCAATCAGTTCAGTTTGTGGCAAAATACTTTACTTGAATTTACTAGAATTGAAGTTCAAATGACACATTCTATTACAAGATGATTAGGCTATACCACGTTACTAGTTAGAAAACATTACAATTTCATAAACAATTGAACTATTGGGCAAACAACGGCATTGTTTTGCATTTTGTGTCTATAAAATAAAAGGCCATTTTTTTTTCAAGTTTTGTTAAAATTGTTGTTATAATATCATATCGAGATCGTGAGCCCAATATCGTGTATCGTATCGTGAGCTGAGTGAATCGTCACACCCCTAATATATACATGTATACACATACAGTATAAACATGTATACACATACAGTATATACATACAGTATATACAGTATGTATATATTTTCTCTTATCTTTTCTTTATCAAATTAAAGAATCCTTTCTTATTTCTGAGGTAGGGTATAACCTATTAACCTGACGCACCAGATTATTTGTTGTTTCAAAGAACCATCTGAGAAGCAGTCATTGGAAACTATTTGGAAAAAGGCAAACACTTTCAAAAAATACTTGGCAGGTGATTGGATGAATCATCTGTCAATCAAAATCTTGCCGAAGCCAGTCGGGAGAAGAAAAGCCTTCAGTGCTGTTCTTTGCTCTTCTTTCAATGAAGAAATACTCACCAGTTCTGATAGAACTGATGCTACTGTATAATGTACACAAACCTCTTCAGGAGCTGCCATTGTTCTTTAGAACAAACAGTCGCCAGTCTGTGTCGCCTCACACACCTAAACCACACCCGTAGTTGCCAGTAGCTCCTCACAGGACGCTGATTGGTCCGGACACAAACGCATTACTTGAAGCCTGACCAAATGGATTTTCGTATGATATGTGATCCTGCAATTATCGCATGATCTTGTGATATCGCAAGAATCCAGCTGCCATGCAAGGTACAAATATGCAAAACAATGCATATTTTCTTTTCTTTGTAAAAAGTTAAACAGATGATATATTTTGTCTTAAATAACAAAAAAAACTAAATTGACCATTTGTGTCGTTCATCATTCTCTTGCAACATTTGCACACTGTTTTTGTCTTCCTACCTATTTCATTTTCTGACTTAAGCCTCATCCACACTGGGAACGTCAGGAGCGCGTGGCGGCTGCGTTACCTGTTGTTCTTTATTTCGGCGTCCGTATTAACAGGTTAGAGCAGGCACACTGCCCGCGTGAAACACGCATCTCACGCACGGCTCGGCTGCGTCTCTTCTAGAGATTCGAGGTCTTGCCTATTTTTGACGCGAGCCACGTGCGGATCACGACAACAACAGACAGTGAAAGTGATCTATTGACTGTATATTGACATCATACCAGAGATTACTACAGTTTCAATGTCTAGACATCTGTAGAATATGTCACAGACAGTGAAAGTGATCTATTGACAGTATATTGACATCTTATCAGCAACATTACTACAGTTTCAATGTCTCTATCTGTAGAAAATGTTACAGAGATGAAAAAGAGTAAAGACTTATTTTTAAATCAACATTTCCTGCTTTCATTTAAAAAAAAAAAAAAAAGAAGCCCTTTAGCGTTTTTTTCTTTTGACAGAATTCCTTCATTTGTTAACACGAGGCTTTTATTCTGAAATATTTGCAGAACAGTGTTGTGGAACATGCAGTGACTTGCACGGTTCCATGAATGAATAAAGTATGGGGTTTAAATCAACAATTCCTGCTTTCATTTGGAAATAAAAGCCCTCAAGCGTTTTTTTCCGTGGACAGAATTCCTTCATTTGTTAACATGAGGCTTTTATTCTGAAATATGTGCCGGACAGTGTTGTAGAACATGCAATGACTTGGAGAGCTCCATGAATGATGTATAGTACGGGGTTTTAATTGTGGATTATTACTATTATTTACAAATTACCACATGTTTCTTAACCTTTCTCTGTCTAAAATAAATATAAATGATATCTATAATGAAATGAAATGGCCATTATGAAAGGCAAACTCTATGTAGAAAGAAAGGCGCAGCTGGTGTGAACACCTGACACGTCAATGACGCAGCCGCCACGCCACGCCACGCCACGCCACGCCACGCCACGCCACGCAGCCGCCACGCGCTCCTGACGTTTCCAGTGTGGATGAGGTGTTAGGGAAGCCAAAATGCGGCCACACCTCCGATGTGAAACATGATGCTGTGTCCTCAATTTCAAAATCTTCACCTGCAGCCACCATGTCTTTGCGCCTTGATACACCTAGTGACGTGAGTGACGTAGGACGTCGAACAAGCAAAGTCAAGAGTAGATAGAAGTGTAAAGTAGATAGCGCCCTCTGCTGTTTAAAAAGAGTATCACAATTTGTTCTCGATTCAAATCTCACCGATTTGAATTGTCACATATTTGTATCGCAAATTTACTTTCTTTCATATCGTTACATACCTACTAGAGTTGGGTCGATTTCCAGTGTTACAGGTCAGGTCCAGTGTACGAGCTGATTTTATCGTAAACACGACTAAAGTCGCAACACTCATACATGGACTCTGTCAGTTTCATTATGTTCAACTCGGGAACGACTGCCGAGTCAAGTGCGACACCTAGTGGTAAAGTTTGGTATATCAAACTGATTTGAAAATGTTTACACCGGCCCAACCCTAATTCCTACTACCTGCAAACTATAGATAGAATTCCTCCATTAGCAGTTGCTAATCATTTTTGTTGTTAATAAGGTGTAACCAGGAATGCAAATAGCGCAGAAAACGTCTATATCTACAGTGAGAAAAAATAAATGTAGTACATCTTTGTAACTTTAGCTTACCGCTAAAGTCAATGTCAACACCTCTGGGTTCACAGTAAAGGCCTACCACTGCCTTCACACATTGTAAAGCACAGGCAGGAAGTGTCAGTATCAAGTAAGAGTATCAACGATAACTTAAGCAGGTAGAACTGAAGAATTGTTTCTCTACTGTATCTTACCAAATTTTAGCTCCAGGTTCTTCTCTAGCTGGTCTAACTTCTCAGATAGTTTGCCCAACATAGATCGCAGGAAAGCAATATCTTGGTCCTTCTGGGCCAGAGTGAGCTGCATCTCATGGAACCTAAACAGGGTCAAAGGTCAGAGATTTCAAACAGATAGATCGAGACAGAGACAATGATGACTTTATTATAAAAAATATATATATTATTATAAATATTAATTGAAATTGTGCAGAACACTTGATAAACAGAAAGTAACCAATCAATCAAACACATATTTGGATATCTGAACACCAAGCTCTTCAGACGAGACAATATCAAGTGTTGAATTTGTGTTACAGTCAATAGCTCTACTTGTGATGTGTACAGTCTGCTCACCTGTCATCAGTCTGCTGCAGAAACTCCTTCAGACCCTCAAATTTACACACCTCCAGGTGTGTCTCATACGTGTCCTGGTTACCGATGAATGTACAGCTGTCGAGGAGAAGAAGAGAGGCAGATTAGTGGAAGGTAGACGAGTGTGTAATACACAAGTACTTCATTAAAGGGTAACTTTACTTACTACATTTTTCAACCTAGACCCTATTTTCCCTTGTTTTGTGTCTAACTGACTAATAGGGAAAACCATTTCTGAAATTGGTCCAGTATTGAGGGAGAGCGCTGTAGACAGCAGCTGCTCATAGGCTGCAATATGGTGCTACTGGGGCAAGCTGGCACCGTCATAGTGGAATACATCCATGGTGGAAACGGGAGTGCCAGCCGGGCAGTTTGTTGTGTTGGATTACAGAAAGTGTAGCTTAGAGTTATCTAAAAGATTTTTAATGTCATGGCTGAATATTTATGATTTTGACAA
The DNA here is from genome assembly GCF_015220745.1 of Sebastes umbrosus. Lineage (NCBI taxonomy): Eukaryota > Metazoa > Chordata > Actinopteri > Perciformes > Sebastidae > Sebastes > Sebastes umbrosus. The sequence continues at coordinate 382,965 of NC_051282.1, read as the reverse complement.
TGTGGATGAAGTCTTTGAATTCAATGGCTGCCTGTTATTTGAGCCAGAGTATACGGATATTCAGATTTCACGACGAGACTTCTCCTTGAGTGGGACTTGGACACAGTAACAGACAGACCAGATAAAGAGAAAGGTAAAGAAAAAGGTTTCATTTCTCTGTAGGGTCCTTTCCATAATGTTGTTAGACACTTATAAGAACAATCTGAGCCATGCACTTTAGTGGACGTAACGTTACATTGACGCTGCTCACTTGCCCTTGCAGCAGGGTACAGTGTTATCCCTCAATACTGGACCAATTTCACAAATTGTTGTCCCAGTTAGTCACTTAGACATAAACACATGGGAAAAAAGGGTCCAGGTTGAAAAATACTGAAGTTACCCTTTAACAGTGCGGATGAAACAAAAAAAAGAAACAAATAAAAAGTGTGAGAAATTGAGAGATGGAATACAAAGACCTTGTTTTATTATATCTTATGTACTGTATAAGAAATGGAGATGCAGTAAAATAAAGCGTTAAAGTGTGTTTTTAGGACTTACCCATATTTGGAGTGTGGACACTTGATGTGCTCACATTCTTTGAGGTGAGCCTCCAGGTTCATGGTGAGCAGCGGGGGGCAGGAAGGGTTGTTGGGGCAGCGGACTGGCCTGTAGTCACAACTGGCCTCATGTTCTCTGCAGAGATGAGAAAGAAAACTGTCAGTAACAGCTTTGCTATGTGTTGCTGCTTTACTGTATGTCACATCGCATTCATAGAGAAGCAGTAGAAATACAACATCCTATTAAAAGCCGCTCTTTAGTCCTTACTTGCGTGTGGACAGTTTGATGGTGAACGGGCAGCCCAGTGGGTCCACCTCATACGCTCCAGGTTTCCCAGCCACTGTGGAGGTGGAGACCGCTGCCCCACCTGCAGCGCTGGCTGTGGCCCTGCAGCCATATTTACAGTGAATGAAAAGCTCCCCTATCTGCTCGGCTACCGCAATGTTGTTCACCACGACCGTTAGCTTAGCCGCATCCACTGGGCACTTGTCTGTGAGGAGGACGAACATGAACGGAAGGTTAGAATTAACTACAGTTTCAACTACAGCCAAAGTAGTGGCACGTTTAAAAGGAACACATTTTTCAGTCTCACCTGAAGTCAAGGCACATCGTCTGCAGAAGGTGTGCTGAGGAAGAGGGAAAAACAGGCATGGTGAAATGTTCATATTCGTTTTATTAGAAGAACTTTGAACACAACTAACCATTCATTAAACCCCACCTCCCTTGGCTAAATGTTCATTTAAAAACTTAAAAGATTAAGATTAAGATAAAGATAAAGAAGATAAAGATTTTTACAGGCTGGAAAGGACAGAAGTAAACTCACCCCACATGTGGTGATAACGGGGTCCTTGAAGACGTTACAGCACAGCTGGCAGCACAGCTTTACGGATGGCTGTTCAGCAAACACCTGGGGCTCCTGCACAGTTTGTGGTGTGGTTTCAGTTTCAAAACTATCTTGTCACTGGGTTTTTACATGTTTAAAGGGCGGGTCCATCTGCATTCTGTTCGTTTTTTTCAACTGTGACGTAGGTTACCAAAGTAAGCTAATGGAAGCTAATCAATAAGGTTATGAATAATGTGAACACTAGCACTAGCTGAGTCAAAGTTAGTTGTGCTAAGATTGGAAATAAATGAAAGGGTTTGTTTGGATTTCTTAAGTGGGGTTGTAGTATGTGTACTCTCACGTTCTACGAGGTCAAATTACTGTTTTGTGAATTGAGTGTGGTCTGGTCTTAAAGACCGCAATATAACGGTTTCAACTACTGATGGAATGGGTTGTCTGATAGCGTGGTAAAACAGCTGTGGACGGGAGCAGCAGAAAAATTTATTTTAGCCATCTAAAAACAATTGTGTAAAAAACTGTGTATGATAAATTTTTTATATTTTTACAGCTTTACCTTGCTGTCAGGGGAATGCAGCCGCTGACTTCAAGACCAGACCAGACCAGACCAGACTCCATTCACAAAAACAGTCATTTTACCACCAGAACATGGGAGTTGCTGGTCTACCGCTACATTGATCGGTTAGCTTGTTTGTGTTATTGTGTGACTTTCGGATCCACACTAGCATGAGGTCCACAGCAGTACATTGCTTAGCTTCCGTGCCGGTACTCATGTCTGCTTCTCCAAACTGGGAGAATGCCGACCACCATCTAAGTTACTGTATGTAACGTTAATACACTTATTATAAGGATATATATATATACTGAATTTGTAGCAGCAGCATCATGCAGAAACATACGTCAGGTCACGTGAGAACAAGTTTTTAGAAGGGCTTGGGAAATGGCAGTAAAAAATTTGAATGTTGGGATTTGAATATCTAAGGGACACCACAGGGAAGACACAGAATGGTATGAAAATCTTAAAAAAAACTATTACAAATAATGGACCTGCCCCTTAAGTGTTTGTGAGCATATGTTTATGTCTGCTGACGTATATGTAGCATATGTTAGTGCTGGGTGTCATACCGTGTCCTCCTCCTCTTCATGCAGAGAGAAAGTGGAGCGCAGAGACATGTTGGACTCGGAATGGAGAGACCGGACTGAGATGGCTGAATCTGACCTCCGAGGGGTGATAGGAGGCTGGGGGGGGATGAGAAGCAGTGGAGAGAAGAGGTCACCATCACAAATACTATCTAATTCTGTGGGAAACACTGAAAATTGTCCCATTCCAGGTGTACTTTTAACCCAAGGCTTTTCAAAAATGATCAGCTTTATAATAAATGTTTTGAATCCATTAGGCTGGCTCAGAAAAACATAAAATGTAAAAGGACGTGTGTGTGACGGTGTACCATTCCGTCGTCATCATCCCGGGGAGAGTAGGTCAGAGTGCTGGAGGAGGAGGGAGTTCTTCTATGCTGCTTGTAGGTGGTGGACCCTTCTGCTGAAAACACATGAGGGCAAATTCTCAAAAATGAATGCCAGAATAATGGAGTACTTCAAGCAAAAGAGAGAATTTGCATGAGCATTTATAGAAGCGAATATTATTTTTGTATCACCTTTAGCTCCAGCAGCCACGGCTGAGAAGGTAGGGCCAAATGAAGCCTCCATCCTGCTCTGCAGAGAAGAAAGGAGGGTTGCATGGATAGATGAATTGGTAAAGAGACAGTATAGAGCTAAGGGACAGTATGTACGGTTTTACACATTTAAACGTTTCTTAATCGTTTTTTTATTGCCAATGTGTGAACAGGTTGTAACCTAACCTAAAAAATTTGACCTTCCACGACTTTCTGGGTTTCCTCTATCAGCCTGTAGACGGCTTTTAATGTGAAGACACTGGGCCGTTTTTTCTGGGAAAATCCAATGGCTGTGAGGTCATGCTCGCTCGCAAGTGCCTTAAAGCCTGGTTTATGGTTGGCGTAGTGAAGCCGGCGCGGGGTGCGCACATCAGAAAATTAGGTCATCATGGTTTTTGCGTGGTGCGCAAAGGCCTCACAAGTTGTCTCGATGGTTTGTCGTGCACCTCTGAATTTTTGTAACTACGTGCCGACTGCGTGCTGTGCTTTTTGTTTCAACAAAAAACTTTTTATTTTGTTTTCAAGGGAAAACTGGCTGAACAGGTTCGCCTGTACACACATGTCTACAACTGTTCATTTAGAGACAACAGAGACAGTCACATGACATTAAATACTTGGAAAGAAATAGGCAACACACTGGGGAAAGAAGAGGCTGTAAAAGAATATGAGAGATCGTTTTGTAAAAGCTAAAAAAAAGTTCTCATGGAAAGAGTGGCGACCCGAGGGGAAGCACCAAGAATTGGAAAGTAATTTTGACTTGGAGGTAAGCGACAGTAATAATTCCAGTACCCAAATGCAATGTTTGGTGGTACGCACATTGGTGTTTAGTGTTTTCTACTGTTACCAGGCAGCCTACTTTCCTTTCTGGTACCACTCAGTGACGTCTTGCTTATCCACAGAATATTTTGTTTGTACGCCTCCTGGCGTTTCAGACCAGATTGCAACGAACAACGCGCTGAGCATAAACGCCTCTGTGCAAGCTTGTAGAGCGCTTGCCATCTGTCTCACGCGAGTATAAACAAAGTTTTACTCTCTTCAGGTCCCTTACAGGGCTAACAATAGCTAACGTTCGGTTAGAAATGGAGTCCGCTATCACTAACAAACGACCAGTCCCCACCACAACTCAGACTCCAACACAAACTCTTAGAAAGCACAGAAAAAAAAAAGTTATATCTAGTGAAGCCCGTCTTGCAAAACAGGAATGTGACCGACGTCGGGTAAAAACTAGGATTAACATCCGCTGGGCCTTCGATTCATGGAGGGACCTTCGTTTGGTTTTGGGTATCAAAACGGACCCCAAGCTGGCAAAACTCCTATTGGACAGGCAAGCTAACATGTCAAGCATGTGAAATATATAGTGATATCACGTTCAGTCTTGTGTGTGTCGCCTCACTGTTTTGACCGATGCTCGCTTGTGTCTACGTAGTGCAAGCACAAGCGCGAGTTACAGGATGATAGGTGTCACTGTTAACAAGCAATTTCTGATTCTTACATAGAGCTCCTTTAAACTATGGACTTATTTAAACAAAAAGAGTGATAACTGCAGTAATACATCACACAACATGAGTATAATCTGGGTAATTAATTAAAATCTCTCTCCATGTCACATTATTGTCTCACCCTGTTGCCGGAGTCTGCTGGGGGGGTCGGGGGCTGCTGGGGACGGCTGCTATGGAGTATCGGTTGTAGCGAGGCGTCTCACCGCTGCTCATAACCCAAAGTACACACAAATGCACAGTTAGCAGTTAACTGGACTGCTATGCCTAGGAAGAGGAAAGAAGACAAGGAGGAGTGGAGAGGCGAAGAGAAATAGGGGACATTAGTGAGGAGGAGGGTGGGAGAAATATGTTGTGACACAAAGTACAAAAATAATAAGTCTGAAGATTTATGAGCAGCACTGCAGGAGGCTGACTGAAATCAGGATAAATCCATAATGCTAGCCATAAGTTGGCTTTATATTTTATCAGAGACAGAGAAAAAACCCACACCCACACTTGGCCCAAGAAATGTTGGCGACTGCCAGTGGCTGCAGCACAGCTGAAAGTTGCTTGAGACGAGAGGCAGTGAGAAATACACCGATCAGCCATAACATTAGGTCAGCATGGGCACCCTGACCAGTCTGTGGCTACGCAGCCCCATACGCAACAAACTGTTCCTCACTGTGTGTTCCTACACCTTTCTATCAGAACCAGCATTAACTCTTTCAGCAGTTTGAGCTCCAGTAGCTCTTCTATTGGATCAGACAACACGGGCCAGCCTTCGCTCCCCACGGGCATCAATGAGCCTCGGGTCTGACCCTGTCGCCGGTTCACCGTTTTCCTTCCTTGGATCACTTTTGGGAGGTCCTGACCACTGCAGACCAGGAACATCCCACAAGAGATGCAGTTCTGGAGATGCTCTGACCCAGTCGTCTAGACAGCACTATCTGGCCCTCGTCAAAGTCTCTCACATCCTTAAGCTTGCCCATTTTTTCTGCTTCCAACACAAAGTTCAAAGTTCAAAATGTTCACTTGCTGTCTAATATATCCCCTCACTGCCAAGTGCCACTGTAACGAAAAAATCAATGTTATTCATTTTACCTATCAGAGGTCTTAATGTTATGGCTGATCGGTGTAAGTGCATCATGGAACTTATGGAACTTATACAGTGGAGTTACTGTTGTTATAGAGATTTTTGACCTACTTTACTGGCCTCATGCACAACAACACAGTCACACATAATGATTCCACTTCAGTCGTAACAGGAAAGATGGTTTTATGGTTCAACTGGATTGTTTTTTATAGTTTGTAAAAGTGTTAATGAAAATGAGACTCCAAGCGCATATTTAGTCTGCAATGGCTGAATACAGGAAGTTCAAAAGTTCAGTCAGTCAGTTTGTAAATTACCGGTAAGAAACTAATATATTTATTAGAAGTACTGGGCAATATATCCTTCAAATATTGATGTTGTGGTAAGACTAGATGTTGTCTGTCCAGGAAGTATTTTGTCAATGGATATTTTCTTATCAATGTCATATCTGTGCTCTTAAAGCTGCATTAATTATTTCCAAAAGAGCTCCATGTAGACATGTCATAACATCGCTTTTAGCGTGGTTTGGGTTTGTTCGACTTGACCGTTTACTACAGTTATTAAATGTGATATACTGTACATGACACATTTACATGCTTAAATACAAAACTGATGCAAGCAAATCTCAATGTACAAATTGAACAGCAAAAGCTGGATAGAGGAAGTTCAAATTTGCAGAAGTAACTGGTTTTCTACTTAAATTGTACATTGTAAAAGCACATACCTATGCACTGCGTTACACAACCATGCACTGATGATTTATGCCTCCTTATTGAAGTTAGTGATCCTCCTCCTGAGACATACAGGAAAACACAAAACAGCTGTCTGACTGAAGGCACCACTGACCCTGAGCCTTATCAACAATTTAATGATGGAAATTGCAAAAAGGGACCAGCATCTGCAAACTGTTACTGTTACTCAAACAGAGGCAGAGAGGGAGGGAGCAACACAGAGACAAAGGGAAGAGGGAAAAGTGACAGCCAAAAACCAGTGACCCGGACAACTAGATCCTGATGTATACAGAAAGGTATGCCAACTGTCAGCTCATATGGGAATAGGTTGCAAACTATCCAGACAGGACCTCGAATCCGCTCCAACCAGCGTCACTGTCTCACAAGCCAAGAGATTCCCGTAAAGAGGAGCCTCGACACGGAGGAGGGGAGAGGGGAGAAGGGAGAAGGGAAAAGGGAGAAGGGAAAAGGGAAAAGGGGGCGGAACACACAGAACACACACAACGGACCAAAGTTGAATCCTGACAGCTAGCTAGCTAGCTGGCGAAATGTTCAAACAGCAAGTATACAAGTATAGTAGAGAGTAGAACAGTTTGACGAGGTCGCTACTAGAGACGACAGCCCATAGTGCACTTTATGATCAACCGAACAACCATTTCAAACTGCGATCATAAGCTAGCTAAAGTGGCTCATCAGCTAGCTGAAGTTAGCTAGCTAATGAGCCACTTTAGCTAGCTTAAGTTAGCTAGCTAAAGTGGCTCCTTTGCTAGCTTAAGTTAGCTAGCTAATGTTCCATGTTTTATTAGCAATCACTGCTGCTGACGGTCTTTTACGGATTCTGCTAACAACTAACGGGACATTCGCGTTATTCCCTATTGTATTGCGTTAGTAAGACAATGATTGAACAGAATGGCTGTGTTTGAGTTGGTGGACTCACCATGATTGTGGAACAGCGCAGCTCCGACTCTGCAGACGAATTCCTGAATCTTCCCCTCTCTCGCTGCCTCGCATACACACACAACTCAAATGCCGAAGTGTGTTGTGGGATATGTAGTAAAAGGCTTCCCCCTGTCCCATGATGAATATGCTCTTTTCCTGCTGTCTGACTACACCTCCCACAATCTACTGCGCGGAGCTGCCATTGGACTCAATGCTGTCAGTAAATTCCGCAAACCAACTGCAAAGCACACTGTTCACAAATCTATCCACATTTTCTCCGGTTCTGCGCCGTTATTGGATCCTGCAGAGACCGAGCAATCATGCGACAGCCACCATCACGTTTTATGGTGGACGCACGTGCATTGCACGGTGGTGTGATGTGGAGAGATACTGAGCAACATCCCAGAGAAACTGTAAAATACTGTACCAAGCAGCTGCACGCATGGTTCAAATATATCATTATTATACAAAGAGAGAAGAGGAAACCCATGAGTATGCTTTAATAGAAGCACATTATGATTAAGTATAGGAAGTTGATAGTAATTACATAGCTAGTGCATCAAATGTACTTGTTATGTTGTCTATGTCGCCACTTTCACTGTAAATACACTGAAAATATTGAACCGTTGCCCTTAAGCTAAATCACAACACAAAGACAAGAAGCCTACATATTACACTGTATAATTTGTAACCTGTTTGTGCTATGTTGCACTGAATAAAAAGAAAATCCATGGTACACACAGATGCAGTGAGAGAATAGGCCAGATGTCTGCTTTTATTTGGTAGGTTTGAATTTTTTTGTTTGTAAAAATAAATTAAAAAAAGGTTTATGAAAGTATTGAGTTCTCCTACAGGTAGGACTATTGTATATCAAAGAATTTCATGAAAAAAATCATAAAATATTATGTCGAAAAATTTAGTAAAGAAAAGTCATACTCTTGCATGTTGAAAAATTTCATGAAAAAAATAATAGTTGAGAAATAGGAGTTGATATACTGCAGGAGTGTGTCTTGATTGAATGATTGAGGAGAAGGAGGAGAGGCCACACCCCCTTACACACAGACAGACTAGACTGAGAGGGTAAAACACACAGGAGACAATAGGACAGGGAAACAGAGGAAACAGGGAAAACTAGACTGCCAGGTGATATCATGACAACTATTGTATATCAAAATATTTCATGAAAAAAGTCATAAAATAGAATGTCGAAAAATTTAGTGAAAAATGTCATTTTTCGAAATATTACATGAAAAAAGTTATACTATTGTATGTCAAAAAACATCCTGAAAAAAAGTCATATGTTGAAAAATCTATTGAAAAAAGTCATATCGTATTTCAAAAGATTTCTTGAAAAAAAGTTATAGCATAGTAAGATGAAAAATTTCAGGAAAAAAAATCCATAATATAGTATGTAAAAAAAAGTCATGGATAGCATTTCGAAAAAAACAATTATGAAAAAAATGATAGTACAGTATCTTGAAATATTTCAAGAAAAAAAGTCATAGTATAGTATGTCAGAAAATTTCATGAAAAAAGTCATGATATATTGTGTCAAAAACAATCATGAAAAATAGTCATACTACTGTATGTCACAAAATTTCGCTCATGAGAGAGAGACATGGCGGAGAGACATGGAGGACCGACATGGAGGAGAGACATGGAGGAGTGATATGGAGGATCAACATGGAGGAGTGACATGGAGGAGAGACATGGAGGAGTGACATGGAGGAGCGACATGGAGGAGTGACATGGAGGGGTGACATGGAAGAGCGACATGGAGGAGTGACATGGAGGAGAAACATGGAGGAGTGACATGGAGGATCGACATGGAGGAGAGACATGGAGGGGTGACATGGAAGAGCGACATGGAGGAGTGATATGGAGGAGAAACATGGAGGACTTACATGGAGGATCGACATAGAGGAGTGACACGGAGGAGAGACATGGAGGAGTGACATGGAGGAGCGACATGGAGGAGTGACATGGAGGGGTGACATGGAAGAGCGACATAGAGGAGTGACATGGAGGAGAAACATGGAGGAGTGACATGGAAGAGCGACATGGAGGAGTGATATGGAGGAGAAACATGGAGGACTTACATGGAGGATCGACATAGAGGAGTGACACGGAGGATCGACAGGAGGATCTACATGGAGGATCAACATGGAGGAGCGATATGGAGGATCGACATAGAGGAGCGACATGGAGGAGTTACATGGAGGATTGACATGGAGGAGTGACACGGAGGATCGACAGGAGGATCTACATGGAGGATCGACATGGAGGAGCGACATGGAGGAGTGACATGGAGGAGTGACATGGAGGATCGACATGGAGGAGAGACATGGAGGGGTGACATGGAAGAGCGACATGGAGGAGTGACATGGAGGAGAAACATGGAGGACTTACATGGAGGATCGACATAGAGGAGTGACACGGAGGATCGACAGGAGGATCTACATGGAGGATCGACATGGAGGAGCGATATGGAGGAGCGACATAGAGGAGCGACATGGAGGAGTTACATGGAGGATTGACATGGAGGAGTGACACGGAGGATCGACAGGAGGATCTACATAGAGGATCGACATGGAGAAGTGACATGGAGGAGAGACATGGAGGAGTGACATGGAGGAGCAAGGAGGATCGACATAGAGAAGCGAAATGGAGGAGTTACATGGAGGGTCGACATGGAGGAGTGACACGGATGATCGACAGGAGGATCTACATGGAGGAGTGACATGGAGGAGAGGAATGGATGAGTGACATGGAGGAGCAAGGAGGAGCGACATAGAGGAGCGACATGGAGGAGTTACATGGAGGATCGACATGGAGGAGTGACACAGAGGATTGACAGGAGGATCTACATGGAGGATTGACATGGAGGAGCGACATGGAGGAGACACATGATGGAGTGAATAGGAGGAGCAACATGGAGGAGCGACATGGAGGGGTTACATGGAAGAGCGACATGGAGGACTGACCTGGAGGAGCAACGAGGATCGACATAGAGGAGCGACATGGAGGAGTTACATGGAGGATCGACTTAGAGGAGTGACACGGAGGATCGACAGGAGGATCTACATGGAGGACTGACCTGGAGGAGCGACATGGAGGAGAGACATGGAGGATTGACATGGAGTAGTTACATGGAGGATCGACCGGGAGGAGCGACGTGGAGGAGCGACGTGGAGGAGCTACATGGAGGACTGATATGGAGGAGCGACATTGAGGAGTGACAATGAGGATCGACCTGGAGGATCGACATGGAGGTGCCACATGGAGGATAGACATGGAGGAGTGACATGGAGGAGAGACATGGAGGAGTGACATAGAGGAGAGACATGGAGGGGTGGCATGGAAGAGCGACATGGAGGAGAGACATGGAGGAGCGACATGGAGGAGCGACATTGAGGAGTGACAATGTGGATCGTCATGGAGGATCGACATGGAGGATCGACATGGACGTGCCACATGGAGGAGAGACATGTAGCATCGACATGGAGGTGCCACATGGAGGATAGACATGGAGGAGTGACATGGAGGAGAGACATGGAGGAGCGACATGGAGGAGAGACATGGAGGAGTGACATGGAGGAGAGACATGGAGGAGCGACATGGAGGAGAGACATGGAGGGGTGACATCGAAGAGCGACATGGAGGAGTGACATGGAGGAGAAACATGGAGGAGTGACATGCAGGGTCGACATGGAGGAGCAACATGAAGGGGTAACATGGAGGATCGATATGGAGGAGCGACATGGATGATCTGCATGGAGGATCGACATGGAGGTGCCACATGGGGGAGCCACATGGAGGATAGACATGGAGGAGTGATATGGAAGATCGACATGGAGGAGTGATATGGACGAACAAGGAGGACTGACATGGAGGAGCGACAGGGAGGAGTGACACGGAGGATCGACAGGAGGATCTACACGGAGGATCGACATGGAGGAGAGACATGAAGGAGTGATATGGAGGATCGACATGGAGGACTGACATGGAGGAGAGACAAGGAGGAGTGACATGGAGGAGAGACATGGAGGAGTGACATGGAAGAGCGACATGGAGGAGCGACACGGAGGATCGACAGGAGGATCGACATGGAGGAGCGACAGGGAGGAGTTACATGGAGGATCGACATGGAGGAGTGACACGGAGGATCGACAGGAGGATCTACATGGAGGATCGACAGGAGGATCTACAGAGAGGATTGACATGGCGGAGTGACTCGGAGGAGAGACATGAAGGAGCAAGGAGGATCGACATAGAGGACCGACATGGAGGAGCGACATGGAGGAGAGACATGGAGTGGTGACATGGAAGAGCGACATGGAGGAAAAACATGGAGGATCGACATGGAGGAGCAACATGGAGGAGGGACATGGATGATCGATATGGAGGTGCCACATGGAGGATAGACATGGAGGAGTGACATGGAGGAGAGACATGGAGGAGTGACATGGAGGAGAGACATGGAGGGGTGACATGGAACAGCGACATGGAGGAGTGACATGGAGGAGTGACATGTAAGAGCAACAGGGAGGAGTTACATGGAGGATCGACATGGAGGAGTGACATGGAGGAGAGACATGGAGGAGTGACATGGAGGAGAGACATGGAGGAGCGACTGGGAGGAGCGACATGGAGGAGAAACATGGAGGACTTACATGGAGGATCAACATAGAGGAGTGACACGGAGGATCGACAGGAGGATCTACAAGGAGGATCGACATGGAGGAGCGATATGGAGGATCGACATAGAGGAGCGACATGGAGGAGTTACATGGAGGATTGACATGGAGGAGTGACACGGAGGATCGACAGGAGGATCAACATGGAGGATCGACAGGGAGAAGCGACATGGAGGAGAGACATGGAGGATTGACATGGAGTAGTTACATGGAGGATCGACCGGGAGGAGCGACGTGGAGGAGCGACGTGGAGGAGCGACGTGGAGGAGCTACATGGAGGACTGATATGGAGGAGCGACATTGAGGAGTGACAATGAGGATCGACCTGGAGGATCGACATGGAGGTGCCACATGGAGGATAGACATGGAGGAGTGACATAGAGGAGAGACATGGAGGGGTGACATGGAATAGCGACATGGAGGAGAGACATGTAGGAGCGACATGGAGGAGCGACATTGAGGAGCGACATTGAGGTGTGACAATGTGGATCGTCATGGAGGATCGACATGGAGGATCGACATGGACGTGCCACATGGAGGAGAGACATGTAGGATCGACATGGAGGTGCCACATGGAGGATAGACATGGAGGAGTGACATGGAGGAGAGACATGGAGGAGCGACATGGAGGAGTGACATGGAGGAGAGACATGGAGGAGCGACATGGATGAGAGACATGGAGGGGTGACATCGAAGAGCGACATGGAGGAGTGACATGGAGGAGAAACATGGAGGAGTGACAAGCAGGGTCGACATGGAGGAGCAACATGAAGGGGTAACATGGAGGATCGATATGGAGGAGTGACATGGAAGAGCGACATGGAGGAGTGACATGTAGGAGTGACATGGATGATCTGCATGGAGGATCGACATGGAGGTGCCATATGGGGGAGCCACATGGAGGATAGACATGGAGGAGTGATATGGAAGATCGACATGGAGGTGTGATATGGACGAGCAAGGAGGACTGACATGGAGGAGCGACAGGGAGGAGTGACACGGAGGATCGACAGGAGGATCGACAGAAGGATCTACACGGAGGATCGACATGGAGGAGAGACATGAAGGAGTGATATGGAGGATCGACATGGAGGACTGACATGGAGGAGAGACAAAGAGGAGTGACATGGAGGAGAGACATGGAGGAGTGACATGGAAGAGCGACATGGAGGAGCGACACGGAGGATCGACAGGAGGATCGACAGGAGGAACTACATGGAGGATCGACAGGAGGATCTACAGAGAGGATTGACATGGCGGAGTGACTCGGAGGAGAGACATGGAGGAACAAGGAGGATCGACATAGAGGACCGACATGGAGGAGCGACATGGAGGAGAGACATGGAGTGGTGACATGGAAGAGCGACATGGAGGAGTGACATGGAGGATCGACATGGAGGAGCAACATGGAGGAGGGACATGGAATAGAGACATGGACGTGTGACATGGAGGAGAAACATGTAGGAGTGACTGGGAGGAGCGACATGGAGGAGAGACATGGAGGGGTGACATGGTAGAGCGACAAGGAGGAGTGACATGGAGGATTGACAGGAGGATCTACATGGAGGATTGACATGGAGGAGCGACATGGAGGAGAGACATGGAGGAGTGACATGGAGTAGTAACATGGAGGATCGACATGGATGATCGACATGGAGGTGCCACATGGAGGATAGACATGGAGGAGTGACATGGAGGAGAGACATGGAGGAGTGACATGGAGGAGAGACATGGAGGGGTGACATGGAAGAGCGACATGGAGGAGTGACATGGAGGAGCGACATGTAAGAGCAACAGGGAGGAGTTACATGGAGGATCGACATGGAGGAGTGACATGGAGGAGAGACATGGAGGAGTGACATGGAGGAGAGACATGGAGGAGCGACTGGGAGGAGCGACATGGAGGAGAGACATGGAGGAGTTACATGGAGGAGTGACACGGAGGAGAGACATGGAGGGGTGACATGGAAGAGCGACATGGAGGAGTGACATGGAGGATCGACAGTCGGATCTACATGGAGGATTGACATGGAGGAGCGACATGGAGAAGAGACATGGAGCAGTTACATGGAGTAGTTACATGGAGGAGCGACGTGGAGGAGCGACGTGGAGGAGCGACGTGGAGGAGCGACGTGGAGGAGCGATGTGGAGGACTGATATGGAGGAGCGACATTGAGGAGTGACATCGAAGAGCAACATGAAGGGGTAACATGGAGGATCGATATGGAGGAGTGACATGGAGGAGCGACAAGGAGGAGTGACATGGAGGAGAGACATGGAGGAGTGACATGGAAGAGCGACATGGAGGAGCGACACTGAGGATCGACAGGAGGATCGACATGGAGGAGAGACAGGGAGGAGTTACATGGAGGATCGACATGGAGGATCGACATGGAGGATGTACACGGAGGATCGACATGGAGGAGAGACATGGAGGAGTGATATGGAGGATCGACATGGAGGAGTGACATAGAGGAGAGACAAGGAGGAGTGACATGGAGGAGAGACATGGAGGAGTGACATGGAAGAACGACATGGAGGAGCGACACGGAGGATCGACAGGAGGATCGACATGGAGGAGCGACAGGGAGGAGTTACATGGAGGATCGACATGGAGGAGTGACACGGAGGATCGACAGGAGGATCTACATGGAGGATCGACAGGAGGATCTACAGAGAGGATTGACATGGCGGAGTTACATGGAGGAGAGACATAGAGGAGCAAGGAGGATCGACATAGAGGACCGACATGGAAGAGCGACATGGAGGAGTGACATGGAGGAGATACATGTAGGAGTGACATGGAGGATCGACATGGAGGAGCAACATGGAGGAGGGACATGGAGGAGAGACATGGACGTGTGACATGGAGGAGAGACATGTAGGAGTAACTGGGAGGAGCAACATGGAGGAGAGACATGTAGGAGTGACTGGGAGGAGCGACATGGAGGAGAGACATGTTGGAGTGACTGGGAGGAGCGACTTGGAGGAGAGACATGTAGGAGTGACTGGGAGGAGCGACATGGAGGAGAGACATATAGGCGTGACATGGAGGAGTGACACGGAGGAGAGACATGGAGTAGTGACATGGGGGAGCGACATGGAGGAAAGACATGGAGGGGTGACATGGTAGAGCGACATGGAGGAGTGACATGGAGGATCGACAGGAGGATCTACATGGAGGATTGACATGGAGGAGCGACATGGAGGATTGACATGGAGGAGCGACATGGAGGAGAGACATGGAGGAGTGACATGGAGTAGTTACATGGAGGATCGACATGGATGATCGACATGGAGGTGCCACATGGAGGATAGACATGGAAGAGTGACATGGAGGATAGACATGGAGGAGTGACATGGAGGAGAGACATGGAGGGGTGACATGGAAGAGCGACATGGAGGAGTGACATGGAGGAGCGACATGAAAGAGCAACAGGGAGGAGTTACATGGAGGATCGACAAGGAGGAGTGACATGGAGGAGAGACATGGAGGAGTGACATGGAGGAGAGACATGGAGGAGTGACATGGACGTGTGACATGGAGAGACATGTAGGAGTGACTGGGAGGAGCGACATGGAGGAGAGAAATGGAGGAGTTACATGGAGGAGTGACATGGAGGAGAGACATGGGGGAGCGACATGGAGGAGAGACATGGAGGGGTGACATGGAAGAGCGACATGGAGGAGTGACATGGAGGACGACAGGAGGATCTACATGGAGGAGTGACATGGAGGAGTGACATGGACTAGTTACATGGAGGATCGACGTGGAGGAGCGACGTGGAGGAGCGACGTGGAGGAGCGACGTGGAGGAGCGACGTGGAGGAGCTACATGGAGGACTGATATGGAGAAGCGACATTGAGAAGTGACATCGAAGAGCAACATGAAGGGGTAACATGGAGGATCGATATGGAGGAGTGACATGGAGGAGAGACAAGGAGGAGTGACATGGAGGAGAGACATGGAGGAGTGACATGGAAGAGCGACATGGAGGAGCGACACAGAGGATCGACAGGAGGATCGACATGGAGGAGAGACAGGGAGGAGTTACATGGAAGATCGACATTGAGGATCGACAGGAGGATCTACACGGCGGAGAGACAGGGAGGAGTTACATGGAAGATCGACATTGAGGATCGACAGGAGGATCTACACGGCGGATCGACATGGAGGAGTGATATGGAGGATCGACATGGAGGAGTGACATGGAGGAGAGACAAGGAGGAGTGACATGGAGGAGTGACATGGAAGAGCGACATGGAGGAGCGACACGGAGGATCGACAGGAGGATCGACATGGAGGAGCAACAGGGAGGAGTTACATGGAGGATCGACATGGAGGAGTGACACGGAGGATCGACAGGAGGATCTACATGGAGGATCGACAGGAGGATCTACAGAGAGGATTGAAATGGCGGAGTGATATGGAGGAGAGACATAGAGGAGCAAGGAGGATCGACATAGAGGACCGACATGGAGGAGCGACATGGAGGAGAGACATGGAGTGGTGACATGGAAGAGCGACATGGAGGAGTGACATGGAGGAGAGACATATAGGAGTGACATGGAGGATCGACATGGAGGAGCAACATGGAGGAGGGACATGGAGGAGAGACATGTAGGAGTGACTGGGAAGAGCGACATGGAGGAGAGACATGTAGGAGTGACTGGGAGGAGCGACATGGAGGAGAGACATGTAGGAGTGACATGGAGGAGTGACACGGAGGAGAGACATGGAGTAGTGACATGGGGGAGCGACATGGAGGAAAGACATGGAGGGGTGACATGGTAGAGCGACATGGAGGAGTGACATGGAGGATCGACAGGAGGATCTACATGGAGGTTTGACATGGAGGAGCGACATGGAGGAGAGACATGGAGGAGTGACATGGAGTAGTTACATGGAGGATTGACATGGATGATCGACATGGAGGTGCCACATGGAGGATAGACATGGAGGAGTGATATGGAGGAGAGACATGGAGGAGTGACATGGAGGAGTGACATGGAAGAGCGACATGGAGGAGCGACACGGAGGATCGACAGGAGGATCGACATGGAGGAGAGACAGGGAGGAGTTACATGGAGG
Organism: Sebastes umbrosus; assembly: GCF_015220745.1. Lineage (NCBI taxonomy): Eukaryota > Metazoa > Chordata > Actinopteri > Perciformes > Sebastidae > Sebastes > Sebastes umbrosus. The sequence continues at coordinate 365,887 of NC_051282.1, read as the reverse complement.
ATCGACATGGAGGAGTGACATGGAGGAGAGACATGGACGTGTGACATGGAGGAGAGACATGGAGGATAGACATGGAGAAGAGACACGGAGGAGAGACATGGACGTGTGACATGGAGGAGAGACATGGAGGATCGACATGGAGAAGAGACACGGAAGATCGACAGGAGGATCTACATGGAGGAGCGACATGGAGGAGTGACATGGAGGATCGACATGTAGGAGTGACATAGAGGAGACTCATGGAGGAGTGACATGGAGGAGCGACATGGAGGACTGAAATGGGGGGGCGACATGGAGGAGTTACATGGAGGATCGACAAGGAGGAGTGACACGGAGGATCGACAGGAGGATCTACATGGAGGATCGACAGGAGGATCTACATGGAGGATCGACATGGAGGAGCGACAGGAGGATCTACATGAAGGATTGACATGGAGGAGCGACATGGAGGAGAGACATGGAGGGGTGACATGGAAGAGCGACATGGAGGAGTGACATGGAGGAGAAACATGGAGGAGTGACATGGAGGATCGACATGGAGGAGCAACATGAAGGGGTAACATGGAGGATCAACATGGAGGAGTGACACGGAGGATCAACAGGAGGATCTACATGGAGGATTGACAGGAGGATCTACATAGAGCATCGACATGGCAGATTGACATGGAGGAGAGACATGGAGGAGTGATATGGTGGATCGACATGGAGGAGTGACATGGAGGAGAGACAAGGAGGAGTGACATGGAGGATCAACAAGGAGGAGTGACATGGAGGATCGACATGGAGGAGTGACACAGAGGATCAACAGGAGGATCTACATGGAGGATCGACATGGAGGAGCGACATGGAGGAGAGACATGGAGGAGTGACATGGAGGAAGAAGGAGGATCGACATAGAGGAGCAACATGGAGGAGTTACATGGAGGATCAACATAGAGGATCGACACAGAGGATCGACATGGAGGAGCGACATGGAGGAGAGACTTGGATGAGTGACATGGAGGATCGACATAGAGGAGTGACACGGAGAATCGACAGGAGGATCTACATGGAGGACTGACCTGGAGGAGTGACACAGAGGATCGACAGGAGGATCTACACGGAGGATTGACATGTTGGAGCGACATGGAGGAGACACATGATGGAGTGACATGGAAGAGCGACATGGAGGAGTGACATTGAGGAGTGACATGGAAGAGCGACATGGAGGAGTGACATGGAGGAGAAACATGTAGGAGTGACATGTAGGATCGACATGGAGGAGCAACATGAAGGGGTAACATGGAGGATCAAAATGGAGGAGTGACACGGAGGATCGACAGGAGGATCTACATGGAGGATTGACAGGAGGATCTACATAGTGGATCAACATTGCGGATTGACATGGAGGAGCAACATGAAGGGGTAACATGGAGGATCAAAATGGAGGAGTGACACGGAGGATCGACAGGAGGATCTACATGGAGGATTGACAGGAGGATCTACATAGTGGATCAACATGGCGGATTGACATGGAGGAGAGACATGGAGGAGTGACATGGAGGAGTGATATGGTGGATCGACATGGAGGAGTGACATGGAGGAGAGACAAGGAGGAGTGACATGGAGGATCGACAAGGAGGAGTGACATGGAGGATCGACATGGAGGAGTGACACGGAGAATCGACAGGAGGATCTACATGGAGGATCGACATGGAGGAGCGACATGGAGGAGAGACATAGAGGAGTGACATGGAGGAAGAAGGAGGATCGACATAGAGGAGCAACATGGAGGAGTTACATGGAGGATCAACATGGATGAGGAACATGAAGGGGTAACATGGAGGATCGATATGGAGGAGTGACATGGAGGAGCGACATGGAGAAGAGCAGTTACATGGAGTAGTTACATGGAGGATCGACGTGGAGGAGCGACGTGGAGGAGCGACATGGAGAAGAGACATGGAGCAGTTACATGGAGTAGTTACATGGAGGATCGACGTGGAGGAGCGACGTGGAGGAGCGACCTGGAGGAGCGACGTGGAGGAGCGATGTGGAGGACTGATATGGAGGAGCGACATTGAGGAGTGACATCGAAGAGCAACATGAAGGGGTAACATGGAGGATCGATATGGAGGAGTGACATGGAGGAGCGACAAGGAGGAGTGACATGGAGGAGAGACATGGAGGAGTGACATGGAAGAGCGACATGGAGGAGCGACACTGAGGATCGACAGGAGGATCGACATGGAGGAGAGACAGGGAGGAGTTACATGGAGGATCGACATGGAGGATCGACATGGAGGATCTACACGGAGGATCGACATGGAGGAGAGACATGGAGGAGTGATATGGAGGATCGACATGGAGGAGTGACATAGAGGAGAGACAAGGAGGAGTGACATGGAGGAGAGACATGGAGGAGTGATATGGAAGAACGACATGGAGGAGCGACACGGAGGATCGACAGGAGGATCGACATGGAGGAGCGACAGGAAGGAGTTACATGGAGGATCGACATGGAGGAGTGACACGGAGGATCGACAGGAGGATCTACATGGAGGATCGACAGGAGGATCTACAGAGAGGATTGACATGGCGGAGTTACATGGAGGAGAGACATAGAGGAGCAAGGAGGATCGACATAGAGGAGCGACATGGAGGAGAGACATGGAGTGGTGACATGGAAGAACGACATGGAGGAGTGACATGGAGGAGAGACATGTAGGAGTGACATGGAGGATCGACATGGAGGAGCAACATGGAGGAGGGACATGGAGGAGAGACATGGACGTGTGACATGGAGGAGAGACATGTAGGAGTAACTGGGAGGAGCAACATGGAGGAGAGACATGTAGGAGTGACTGGGAGGAGCGACATGGAGGAGAGACATGTTGGAGTGACTGGGAGGAGCGACTTGGAGGAGAGACATGTAGGAGTGACTGGGAGGAGCGACATGGAGGAGAGACATATAGGCGTGACATGGAGGAGTGACACGGAGGAGAGACATGGAGTAGTGACATGGGGGAGCGACATGGAGGAAAGACATGGAGGGGTGACATGGTAGAGCGACATGGAGGAGTGACATGGAGGATCGACAGGAGGATCTACATGGAGGATTGACATGGAGGAGCGACATGGAGGATTGACATGGAGGAGCGACATGGAGGAGAGACATGGAGGAGTGACATGGTGTAGTTACATGGAGGATCGACATGGATGATCGACATGGAGGTGCCACATGGAGGATAGACATGGAAGAGTGACATGGAGGAGAGACATGGAGGAGTGACATGGAGGAGAGACATGGAGGGGTGACATGGAAGAGCGACATGGAGGAGTGACATGGAGGAGCGACATGAAAGAGTAACAGGGAGGAGTTACATGGAGGATCGACAAGGAGGAGTGACATGGAGGAGAGACATGGAGGAGTGACATGGAGGAGAGACATGGAGGAGTGACATGGACGTGTGACATGGAGGAGAGACATGTAGGAGTGACTGGGAGGAGCGACATGGAGGAGAGAAATGGAGGAGTTACATGGAGGAGTGACATGGAGGAGAGACATGGGGGAGCGACATGGAGGAGAGACATGGAAGAGCGACATGGAGGAGTGACATGGAGGAGAAACATGTAGGAGTGACATGTAGGATCGACATGGAGGAGCAACATGAAGGGGTAACATGGAGTATCAAAATGGAGGAGTGACACGGAGGATCGACAGGAGGATCTACATGGAGGATTGACAGGAGGATCTACATAGTGGATCAACATGGCGGATTGACATGGAGGAGCAACATGAAGGGGTAACATGGAGGATCAAAATGGAGGAGTGACACAGAGGATCGACAGGAGGATCTACATGGAAGATTGACAGGAGGATCTACATAGTGGATCAACATGGCGGATTGACATGGAGGAGAGACATGGAGGAGTGACATGGAGGAGTGATATGGTGGATCGACATGGAGGAGTGACATGGAGGAGAGACAAGGAGGAGTGACATGGAGGATCGACAAGGAGGAGTGACATGGAGGATCGACATGGAGGAGTGACACGGAGGATCGACAGGAGGATCTACATGGAGGATCGACATGGAGGAGCGACATGGAGGAGAGACATAGAGGAGTGACATGGAGGAAGAAGGAGGATCGACATAGAGGAGCAACATGGAGGAGTTACATGGAGGATCAACATAGAGGATCGACACGGAGGATCGACATGGAGGAGCGACATGGAGGAGAGACTTGGATGAGTTACATGGAGGATCGACATAGAGGAGTGACACGGAGAATCGACAGGAGGATCTACATGGAGGACTGACCTGGAGGAGTGACACAGAGGATCGACAGGAGGATCTACACGGAGGATTGACATGGAGGAGCGACATGGAAGAGACACATGATGGAGTGACATGGAGGAGCAACATGGAAAAGAGACATGGAGGGGTTACATGGAAGAGCGACATGGAGGAGTGACATTGAGGAGAGACATGGAGGAGTGACATGGAGGATCAACATGGAGGAGCAACATGGAGGGGTGACATGGAGGATCGATATGGAGGAGTGACATGGAAGAGCGACATGGAGGATCGACATAGAGGAGTGACACGGAGAATCGACAGGAGGATCTACATGGAGGACTGACTTGGAGGAGCAAGGAGGATCGACATAGAGGAGCGACATGGAGGAGATCCATGGAGGATCGACCGGGAGGATCTACATGGAGGACTGACCAGGAGGAGCGACATGGAGGGGAGACATGGATTGACATGGAGTAGTTACATGGAGGATCGACCGGGAGGTGCGACGTGGAGGAGAGACGTGGACGAGCTACATGGAGGACTGATATGGAGGAGCGACATAGAGGAGTGACAATGAGGATCGACCTGGAGGATCGACATGGAGATGCCACATGGAGGATAGACATGGAGGAATGACATGGAGGGGAGACATGGAGGAGTGACATGGAGGAGAGACATGAAGGGGTGACATGGAAGAGCGACATGGAGGAGTGACATGGAGGAGCGACATGGAGGAGCGACATTGAGGAGTGACAATGTTGATCGTCATGGAGGATCGACATGGAGGATTGACATGGACGTGCCACATGGAGGAGAGACATGTAAGATCGACATGGAGGTGCCACATGGAGGATAGACATGGAGGAGTGACATGGAGGAGCGACATGGAGGAGAGACATGGAGGAGTGACATGGAGGAGAGACATGGAGGAGCAACATGGAGGAGAGACATGGAGGGGTGACATCGAAGAGCGACATGGAGGAGTGACATGGAGGAGAGACATGGAGGGGTGACATCGAAGAGCGACATGGAGGAGTGACATGGAGGAGAAACATGGAGGAGTGACATGCAGGATTGACATGGAGGAGCAACATGAAGGGGTACCACGGAGGATCGATATGGAGGAGTGACATAGAAGAGCGACATGGAGGATCTGCATGGAGGATCTGCATGGAGGATCGACATGAAGTTGCCACATGGGGGAGCCACATGGAAGATAGACATGGAGGAGTTATATGGAAGATCGACATGGAGGAGTGATATGGACGAGCAAGGAGGACTGACATGGAGGAGCGACAGGGAGGAGTTACATGGAGGATCGACATGGAAGAGTGACACGAAGGATCGACAGGAGGAACTACATGGAGGATCGACATGGAGGTGCGACATGGAGGAGAGACATGGAGGAGTGAAAGTCATAGCGCCACCTACTGGCAATATGAAGTTGTAGTAAATTGACTATACATTGTCCAATCTTCCCCAAATTTGACATGTTTTATAAGAATCTTGGCCTGAAGACATATACGTGGTATTATGAGTGAAAGTCATAGCGCCACCTACTGACAACAGGAAATGGTCGTATACTGCCAGCCACCCTCATAGAAGTGCTTTAAAGGATGCCCCACATGTTCTCACAGTTCATTTCCAGCGCCACATGCTCCAAGTAGAAAATTCACTCTAACTGTTGCGTGCAGTTTCCGACTTTCACGGGAATGAACGACAGCGGGTACCCCGACGTGCGCGTTCCCCAGACGTGCCCGCGGGGGCGAGGGCCCGTTCATCGCTGCCTACATTAGGGGGCGAGATAGCGCCCCCTAATGTAGGCAGTTTTTCAGAGAAGTTTCTTCGATCTTCACGAAATTCAAGTATGTCATTTCTCACATCCTCATACCTGGATTAAATATTTTTCAGATTTTTTCGGCCAACAGGAAGTCAGCCATGTTGGACTTCCTGCGTTTTTTTTAAATTTACGAACGCATATTTGAAGACTTTAGGATGCACAAAAAATTATGAAACTTTACACGCACATCCAAAGTAGTAATTACTTTATTTTAGTGGTGAAATTTTGCTTGGGCGTGGCACGTTGGCTCTCTAGCGCCCCCTTATGTCTTGTTTCCTGTGAACATACCTTTAGGTACTCGGATACGCATGAAACTTGGCATTATGATGGACACCTGTGAACTCTATGTAAATATACAGCCATTATGTTCAGTGGGTTTAGTCGGCTCTCTAGCGCCCCCTAACGCGTGGAAGGCCGTAGTTTGGTCAAAGTTGATCCGATATTCATGAAATTTGGTAGGCATATCCCCCTCATTATTTCAGACATATTCCTCATCGGGTTTCATTAGCTCCGCCCACCGGGAAGTCGGCCATATTGGATTTTGTGCGTTTTTCATGTATTTTATGCATACTTTTACGAACTCCTCCTAGAGCGTTTATCGGATCCGCGTCAAATTTGGGTGGTATAATCCACCCACTACTGTGATGCTAAATTGCGAAGGGATTTTTGATCGCTCGCACGGTGATGTCATACGTCATGTGCGAAGACGCCATTTTGTCACTTTTTAGGGATGGAACTTTGCGATACTCCTCCTAGAGGATTCAAGCGATCCATCTCAAAGTTGGGCAGCAGAATCTCAACACCTTCACGATGCTAAATTGCGAAGCTTTTGTGTTTTCGTGAAACGGCGTTCTTGTGGCGGCGCGGCGAATTCTGATGTTTCGCCATGACACAGGAGGCTGTTGTAACTTGACTTTACATAGTCCGATCTGCCCCAAATTTCACAAGCTGGATAATAGTCCAGGCCTGAAGACATATATATGCAATTATGAGTGAAAGTCATAGCGCCCCCTACAGGAAACAGGAAGTTGTTGTAAATTGACTATACATTGTCCAATCTTCCCCAAATTTGACATGTTTTATAAGAGTCCAGGCCTGAAGACATATACGTGGTATTATGAGTGAAAGTCATAGCGCCACCTACTGACAACAGGAAATGGTTGTATACTGCCAGCCACCCTCATAGAAGTGCTGTAAAGGATGCCCCACATGTTCTCAACAGTTCATTTCCAGCGCCACATGCAGAAAATTCACTCTAACTGTTGCGTGCAGTTTCCGACTTTCACGGGAATGCACGACAGCGGGTATCCCGACGTGCGCGTTCCCCAGACGTGCCCGCGGGGGCGAGGGCCAGTTCATCGCTGCTTGCAGCTTTAATTTTTATTATAATTATTATAAAATTATTTTTATTTTCACATCTTTGCAAAAATATTGCATAGTTGCCATTTTAGTAACATTTTTATTTTGCATGTATTTTTTTCCAGACGGTGAGGAAAAGCGCCCTGGCAGAACGATGATGTACTACATTAATGATGGAGCGTATGGCTCCCTGAATTGCCTTATCAATGATGTTGCCCACAAGCTTGAACCATACCTTTACAGGGTAAATAACAACCCTGTCACAACATAACAACATCAATATGGGACGATTCTCCGAAGCACCAGATTCAGTTTTTTTATGTCCAATGCCAACAATTTAAAATTGCTTTCCACAGTGTCTGAGCATGGCAACTACTACATGGTTAAAGTCAAAGGTCATGGTTATATAAATAATCTATGGTTGATGTATGGTTAGGGTTAGGCAACTACATACTTTGTAATACTTAGGGAAAGATTGTGGTTATGGTTAATTCAAAGGCAAACATTAATTGCCGGTGACAGAACGCAATCAGATTGCATCCTCGCAGCCATTGCAACTGGTCTCCAGACACTAAAGCCTGGGGCACACTGCCCGCTTCAGGCTCGCCTGACGGCAGCATCGCGTCGTGGCCGCGTGATGCCCACCTAGGGTGTTCACACTAGACGCGAGTTAGCTGCCTGTCAGGAGCGTGTCAGCTACCTGTCAGCTGTGTTTCTGATGCTGCTGTCAGCCCTTTCTTTCTACATAGAGTTTGCCTTTTAATGGCCTTCATGATAAATATAATTTATATTTATTTTAGACAGAGAAAGGTTCAGAAACGTGTGGTAATTAGTAAATAATAGTAATAATCCACAATTAAAACTCCGTACTGTATTCATTTATGATGCTTTCTAACTCTCTGCTTGTTCCACATCACTGTCCGGCACATATTTCAGAATAAAAGCCTCGTGTTAACAAATGAAGGAATTCTGTGCAAAGAAAACCTGCTTCAGGGCTTTTATTTCGAAATGACAGCAGGAAGTGTTGATATAAACCCCAAACTTTATAAATTTTTGGAGCCCCCAACGTGACTGCGTTTTCCACAGCACTGACTGCTCATATTGCAGAATAAAAGCCTTGTGTTAACAAATGAAGGGATTCTGTCTATAGAAAAAATGCCTGAGGGCTTTTATTTTGAAATGAAAGCAGGAAGTGTTGATTTAAAAACAAGTTTACTTAACTTTACTTTTTTTTCATCTCCGTAACATATTCTACAGATAAACCTCGAAACTGTAGTAAAGTCTTGCTGGTATGAAGTTAATATACAGTCACTAGATCACTTTCACTGTCTGTGACATATTCTACAGATGTCTAGACATGGAAACTGTAGTAATCTTGCTGGTATGACGTGCGTCTGACGCGCGTCTGACGTGCGTCTCATGCGGGCAGTGTGTCCACTCTAACCTGTTAACATGGACGCCGAAATAAAAAACAACACGCGACGCTGCCGTCACGCGAGCATGAAGCGGGCAGTGTGCTCCAGGCTTAACGCTCAGGGGCATTACCAGTTGGCCCCGCGTTCACTGCGTCATTGTGGGGATCTCCTTTCAGCCAAGGACCTGGCAAGGTCCCAGTGGGGACCCGTCACGGATCTGCCTGGGCCCCATCAAGGAGGGAGGGGAAATTCTAGATGGCTGCATCTGTAAATCTTGAGGTGTGGAATTGTTCCATCCTCATGAACAGCAACTGAGAATTGTTTGTTTAAAATAACATGTGGAACAGCATGTTAGTTACTCACCATCTGGCCTGAGAAATGAGTGATGTCAGACATGAGATTTAAAGGAATAGATTGTAGGAGAATGTCATGTGATGTGGATTTTCTATTTCAATGTTTGTGCTCTACACAGGCTGCTGAGAGCAGCGAGCAGAGACACCGGTCTGTCATCTGGGGTCCAACCTGCGACAGCCTTGACAAAGTAATGGACAGCTGCTGGCTTCCTGAGTTGCATGTGGGGGACTGGCTTCTCGTCGACAACATGGGCGCTTATTCTGTTAGTTTAGCCACTGACTTCAATGGCTTTGAAAGAGCACACATTTACCCTGTTGTGACAGCTGAGACATGGCATGCCTTAAACCTTTCTCACACCTACGATACTATCTATTAATGACGTGGTAGTACTTCTGTACGACAGTGGCTCTATACAAAAATGAACAACAGGCATTTAACATCTGTCATCAATTAGTCAAGAATACTATTAACTATTATTATTACTACTAAATATTTACAATATTTTGTCATGTAAATTTATTTCACTGCATCTACAGTCCACCATCCTTTTCTTCCAATTTAAAATGACGTTTGTGTTCATACAGTTGATGGCATAAGCATAGATTTGGGTAATCAGGGTCAGGGTGCTGCTGAATTTTCACTACCAATATTTGAATGTTATCTGACCATCTTGTCATTTTAACTCCTCATCCTCTGTACAATTTTGCCAGTTTTGTTTTTTTATGTAAAAGGTGAACTACTTTAATTAGAATAAAAGTGTGAAATATGGGGGATACCTGACCTGGGGATCTGGCAACCCTCAGTCTGTAAAAGCATTGTCACTAGCTGCAGAAGTAATGTCTGCACAGTGAATTTGAAGCAATATAGATTAAACGATTGGTCAGTTGATATTACTGTTAATTCAAATTTCAGGCGTGTTTGCTGATTTGTGTTTGCTTTGCTTAAACATGTCATTTTAATATCAACCAACCTTATTATTGTATCGTTATGCCCCTAAAGAGCAAAAGATAGAGGACATCATGGTTCTAAAGGAAACCCAATAACAGCTTGGCTAATAAGTATATTCAACACATTCTCGTCCCAACTCCTCATATACTGATACCATGTTGTGAATTAAACAGAAATACTTTCTTAGGTTCAGAAAATACAACCGCTATAGTTAGGTTTAGGAAAAAACAACATGGTTGGGCGTAAAAAAACACTAAGTTCGTACAGGGAAAATGGCACTGAACATTGTGAACACGGGACATGAACGAATAGCTGATTGTAACGTGACGCACAGGACACGAACAGCGGTCTCCTGGATGGAAGCCTTGTGTTTGTTGGACCCATCCAACCCCCCTCCTGGATGAAAGCCTTGTGATTGTTGGACCCATCCAACCCCCCTCCTGGATGAAAGCCTTGTGTTTGTTGGACCCATCCAACCCCCCTCCTGGATGAAAGCCTTGTGTTTGTTGGACCCATCCAACCCCCCCTCCTGGATGAAAGCCTTGTGTTTGTTGGACCCATCCAAACCCCCCACCCCTCCTGGATGAAAGCCTTGTGTTTGTTGGACCCATCCACCTCCCTTCCTGGATGAAAGCCTTGCGTTTGTTGGACCCATCCACCCCCCACCCCCCTCCTGGATGAAAGCCTTGTGTTTGTTGGACCCATCCACCTCCCTTCCTAGCCGCCCTGTGTATCCCTTTCGCTCTTTAAACTACATCATCACAGCACTTTCCCGGAGCATTTAATATTGACCCAGATGGGTTTACATCATAGTTAATGGAACACCCGGTGGGTCTCATTCCGGCGCTGAATCTAATCTAATACTGATGAGTGTGAGAAGCCGTCGGTATTTGACGCCCTGGGAATGAAAACGAGCTGGAATATTCTGTAATCAAAGCAGCATCAGTAACATGTAGCATTAACATTTATTATTATCATTAATATAATCTTTTTTCACAAGTAGATCAAGAGTTGGATTATTATTGAAAGGGGCATTAAAACTTGAATATTATGATCGGTGTAAATCAATAACATCCATATAACTTTGTGAATGAAATTAGTTTGTGAAAATTTTAGGGAGGAAAAACTGTCATGTCCATTTTCAAAGGGGTCCCTTGACCTCTGACCTCCAGATCAGTGAATGTAAATGGGTTCTATGGGTACCCACGAGTCTCCCCTTTACAGACATGCCCACTTTATGATAATCACATGCAGTTTGGGGCAAGTCATAGTCAAGTCAGCACACTGACACACTGACAGCTGTTGTTGCCTGTTGGGCTGCAGTTTGCCATGTTATGATTGGAGCATATTGTTTTATGCTAAATGCAGTACCTGTGAGGGTTTCTGGACAATATCTGTCATTGTTTTGTGTTGTTAACTGATTTACAATAATAAATATATACATACATTTACATAAAGCAGAATATTTGCCCACTCCCATGTCCCATGATAAGACTAAATTTAGATAAAAAATGTGATTTGTGTTTAATTGCTATTAACTATGGACAATCATGTGAATAATCAGGATTAAATATTTTAATGGATTGACAGCCCTAATAAGAACACATTTAATGTTGTTGTTGGACTCTACAGTAACATGGGTGTTGAGGGACGAAAGAAACTTCTGTTACTTTTGTTCTGACAATGACCCCTGACTTGCTGCTATACTGAAAAACTCTGACATGTTAAACTTCAGGATGTGTTAAAGTACTAAATAATCTGTCAAATGATCATGACTATGACTCATGAAACAATAAACACAACTTGCCATTCAAAGAAAATGACCGCTTGAGTAAATTTACTTTCCGTGATCCAAAACAGCTTCCCGGGTAAAACACAGTGACTGTTTGACATATCTCCTTGTATCCCAGTTTGTCCACCAGGAAGATGTTGTATTATTTTAAAATGAAAATGTCTTGTTCCACAGTTTGTTGATGAGAAGTCACTTGAGTTGCTGAAGCTCCATCTGAAAACAAACTACATACATCTTTTCTTACAGATGTTGATGCAAAGTAACGCATGGAGCAATACCTCAAGCTTTACATTTCTGATTCCAGTGGAGGGAAATCAAGTCAAGGACTATTCTTTTTCCATGATGTGTCTGTGAGGGGAAAGCAGAAGGTTGGGGACAGTGTGTATGTGTGTGGGGGGGTGATGTTGGGAAGAGGATGAAGGAAGAACTCTTTACAGTTGTATTGGGGAAATACAGTATATACACATGTACACTTAGGAAAATAACTTCTTGTATAAGTCCGCCTCAGTCTGACAACTTCTTTCCAAGCCTTTTTTATATACAATATATTACACATAGTGATTCTGCGTACTATACATGAGTTTTTATAAGGGAGGGTGTGTGATTTAAGAGGAATCCTCTTCATCAGTCTGTCCACATTTCAGTATCTCGATAATCCTTCATTTAGGTTCACACAGTCTGCATGGAATTAACCTTTTAGGCATTATAAAAAGAGAACAAAAAATGCTGCATGATGTCTGAACTCAAATCCAGTTCTCACAGCATGGTTTACCAGCTTTCATTCAACCTCACACCACCTATAGTATATACTGAGCCTATCATGTCATCAGTAACCCAGAGAGTTTATGGGTTCATCTGGTACTAGGTGCAGTTTCTTTCTGCCTTCAGTCAGCTGTGGGGATGGTTTTGTTGCAGTACCACGCCGTGTCCTGTGTGGACCAGAGGTGCTGAGTGCAGAGCCTCAGGTGGAGGGGGAGGGGGAGGGAGAAGAGGGGGAGCAGGGCACAGAGCTCGGGCTGGGAGAGGAAATGGATTTGGGCGATGGACTTGGTTGACAGCTCCCGAGCTCTGTGTCATCCTCTTCTCTGCCTCCTCCTCTACCTTTTCCTCCTCCACCCCCTTTCCCTCCCCCGGCTCCATGCCCTTCCAGTCCTTCAGAGTTCTCCAGCATTTCCTGGATGAGAGGAGGCATGGACCCGGGTATCTCCATTTTCAGTGTGATCACTCGCTCTGCTCCTGTGGGAAAGGTCAGGATAAGAGAACAAGTCATTATGTAGGGACCTGGTGTGGTGAGTATGACACGACTGCAATTGAGGTAATAGTATTAGTAATGTGGAATACTAAGGGTGCTTTTACATCAGGGACCCAGGCTCGGATCCGAGTACACTTGTCCCCAAAGTCCAGTTCGATTGATTAGTGTGAACGCTCCATACTGTACTCGGGCACGGTTCGTCGATCCGTACCCAAGTCCACTTGAAAAGGTGGTCTGGAGTACGGATCATATGTACTCGGGTACGGTTCGCATCAGGTGTGAAAGCAAACCGTACCAAAACACGGAAGTGGACCGCTATTTAACGCGAGTAACGTTAGCAGTTAGTGAGTAGTTTTGAAATGGCAGGGATTTTTCAACGCCGCCAGTATCCTCCGATATCTGTATACATAGATAGAAAACAGTTTCACATAAAACTTGGAAAAAAAAGTTTGGAAACTTGTGTTTGGTGGATTATTTCTCTGTTGTTACAATGCTAATGGTCATTGTAATTTACATGGTTGGAAAGCCTGTTTATTTACCTTCACAATGATGTCCAACTTGTAAAATCATGCATTTGTGGGATGAGCAGCACAGCTGATTATGTGGGTAGAGCCCAAGAAATATTTGCCAAAATGCTCCGTCAATGGTAAACAGTGTATTCTCCTGTTGGTGTTGACTCTTGTTTTGAGTTGTTTGATGGATTGGATGATTGAACTCTCTATCAGTAACAAGGAACAAACAAGACATATTGGCTATTTTACACTTTATTCATTTAATCCACCATCAGGAGCCTCAGTAGCGGTGGAAGATCCATACGCAGCCACAACAGCCTGGTACCTCCTCCTCATGCTGGTCACCAACCTGGTCACACGTTGCTGTGGGATGGCGTTCCATTCCTCAACCAGGATTGGTTGCAGGTCAGCCAGCGTGGTTGTGTTGGTCACTCTAACACGTACAGCACGCCCAAGCTGATCCCACAAGTGTTGAATTGGGTTGAGGTGTGGACTCTTGGCAGGCCGTTCCATTCTCTCTACTCCCACATTGTGGAGGTAGTCTGTGATAACCCTGGCTCTGTGGGGGCGAGCGTTGTCATCTTGGAGGATGAAGTTAGGTCCCAGATTGTGGAGATATGGGATCGTCACTGGCTGCAGAATCTCATCCCGATATCTCACTGCATTGAGATGGCCTTCAATGATGACATGCCTTGTTTTGTTAGTGACATCATTGAGGGAACACACAACCACGCTGGCTGACCTGCAACGAATCGTGGTTGAGGAATGGAATGCCATCCCACAGCAACGTGTGACCAGGTTGGTGACCAGCATGAGGAGGAGGTGCCAGGCTGTTGTGGCTGCGTATGGATCTTCCACCGCTACTGAGGCTCCTGACAGTGTATTAAATGAATAAAGTGTAAAATAGCCAATATGTCTTGTTTGTTCCTTGTTACTGATAGAGAGTTCAATCATCCAATCCACCAAACAACTCAAAACAAGAGTCAATACCAACAGGAGAATACACTGTTTACCATTGGCAGAGCATTTTGGCAAATATTTCTTGGGCGCTACCCACATAATCAGCTGTGCTGCTCATCCCACAAATGCATGATTTTACAAGTTGGAAGGAATTGTGAAGGTAAATAAACAGGCTAACCAACGATGTAAAATACAATGACTATTAGCATTGTAACAACAGAAATAATCAACAAAACACAAATTTTTAATATGGAATACTGAGGCTGCATTCTAAAAGTGTTTTAGTGTATTAGTAATGTGGAATACTGAGGTAATTAATCTCTTAACGTACTTTCTAACGTTGCACGCTGTGCAAACAATTATTATATTAACATAGAAAAATGTGCAACATTGCGGGCAAAATACCTACACTCATTAAATCCATACTCCACTTTACACCTGACAATGTCAGCTGGGATCGGCTCCAGCCCCCCCACGACCCTAAATAGGATAAGCGGTTTAAAGATAATGGATGGATGGAATATCTCCACTGTCACATCCATCTGCAGTGGTGTGCATCAGTGGCGGCCAGTCAATAGAGGGCACATGCGGCGCCCCACCACAAATCTTAATTACAATTAATCACTGGAAGAGAAGCTGCCGTATGGTGAATGCATTTTTTGGATCGTCAAAAACCCTGATTTGTATTATCAGAAGTGAATCCAATGGGACTAATAACATTTGGAAAGCACAGAAGAGCCGTATGATTAAATCATTTGATCCCATCCATGTGTGTTCTCCTTCATAAATCCATGCACCACTAGAGTTGGGTCCATTTCCAGTTATACCGGTCCGGTCTGGTGTACAAGCTTAAAACAGTTTGATTTGATATGAACGGGCTGAATCACATTTGTCATTATGACGCGTTCTGGCAAATTAAAAAGTAGCCGAAATCAGCAACCTGTGCCAAAGGCGTCACGGCGCTAAATACAACTTGTATTGCATTAGTAATATGATAACATGATTACCATAATATTATGTTTGTTTATAAACGGCACTGGTGTGTGTGTGTGTGTGTGTGTGTGTGTGTGTGTGTGTGTGTGTGCGTGTGTGTGTGTGTGTGAATGTCTCACCCTTCACACTGATGCTCCTGAGGTCAGTAATCTTCATCAGTATCTTGGGGAACATACAGGGTTTATCAGGCCTCCTTCTCCTCACATAGATCTATGCACACACAAGGACATGGAGGAAAAGTATTTGTTTATATGTATGAATATATAAATATGTATACATACATTTGGTAAAGCAGCTATAGTATATTATTATGACATTCCCTCTGTAATGTTACTAATAATATATTGTTCTTCTGACAAATTATAATGTTTCTACTAATGATGTGTGTGTTTTACAGGAAGATCCAATTTGATTTTACTGTTCTATAATCCCTCACTGACAGTGATGCCACGTCACTGCTGCATAAAGAGAGTGAAAGAAACATTACATCAAAATAAATTTGTATCTGTTGTGTTCTTATCTAATTCTGCTACATATGGTGGGTATTTTTTAAATAACATGAGTCCCATTAGTTAAGAGGTCTGGTGATATTCTAAATCTTTTAATGCCAACAAATCCAATGAAAAGACCAAAACCAACAATCAATTGTGTGCGTATCAAAGCCTACTGGCTCTTCTTCTTCTGTGCCATAGAGCTCCATTGTTGTCCAAAAACTATTAAAAACACATCAATGAGCCTCACTGTGTCACTGGGTGACATGTTCCTTCATCACCATGAACACACACACACTGGACTTTATTCTGACACACACCGTCCTGCTGCCACAATACTCACTAAAGCACCAAATCTGGATTAATGCACCGCTGAAAATAGTCCCAAACAAAGGCACAATTCACTCCTGTGTGAGTAATACTCGCTAAAAACTACAGTGACCAGCTGCCTGAACCTTTTTAAGCCCTATATAATGAAACTATAAATCTACTTTTAAAGATTCACACCTTCAGTAACAACAAATGGGTTTGGTGCTGAGTGCCACAGACTGAGTAGGAAAGTCACAAAGTATTGAGAGACGGATTAACGCATTGACTACGTTCACATGCACACTAATATTCCACTATTATTCAGAATATGACAATGCTCAAAACGTGATATAACTGTAGAATTAGGCCTTATTGCAAATGGAGCATTTTACGATTAAGATATGGAATTAGCCGATATTATTCAGATTTTAGGAGCATTTTTAGGACATGTTTACAGCACAATTAGAATATGCGTCTCAGTTGGGATTTTTACAGCAGTTTGCGACAGGTGGCCTCTTGCCTGTTTACGGCCAGCTCTGTGCGTTGTACACAAACCAACCAGCCGAAAGTCTGCAGAGATGCATGCCCAAAAGAAAAGCCTTCATCTGGGGTCGGGAGGAGAAACACACCTACTTTTAAACATTATGAAAGACTTGGAAATCAACAGGCTTTTGGATATGCGCAAATATCACAACGCAACCGTTTCAAGAACGTGGTTGAAGGAATGAAAGAGGGAGGCTGTTTTCACACGGTCTGTCCAGCAAGTTCGCCACCAGTTAAGTTAATCGGAGTATAAAGGGCTGCATGTAAACAGGAATATTAGTGGAATATTCATTTTCATTATCCATGTAAACAGTCTTTTTCGAGATAAGGGCAAAACATGCATGTAAATGTAGTCAGTGTTGGTTTTAGTCTTCTCATGGAATTTGCTGACAATAAGAGACATGATTCATGCAGCCTTATCCCCTAAGGCAGTGGTTCCCAACCTATTTTCTTTGTAAAGCCCCCCCTACTTGTATCTAAGAAAAGCTGAGCCCCCACCCCGATATTTTCTGACGTCATCACCCTTACTAAATGAGTTAGACTGTTTTTTATCAAACCAACTCTCTTTAATGAATATAACTAAGTAAACTTAATTGATTTACAGTAATAGTGTTAGAGCTGAAATAGATTTAGTGTTACTGTGGTTAAATAAATGTAATGTCATATTTGTTAGATTGCTGCTAGACCGCCCCGATAACACAGGTGCAAGCCTCCCGTTGTGTGCAGCAGGGGAGAGCAAATAGGTTTTTGACTGCAGTGAAAATCTTGTTTTTGAAAGACTAAACACCAACAAATATGAATTGTACAAAACAAATATTGGGTTTAAACAGAATGTGGCCTACTAGGTAGCAAATTGTTTAATAGTTTTATATACATACTTTTGTATAAATGATCCAAGTGTGTTATTATGGTTTTAGTTATTCTCTAATTCTGACAACCTCAGAGCAGACCAATCCTAGAGCACCCAGACTCCAGGATGGGGACCACTGCTCCAAGGTGATAGGCGTTTCTGTCTTGTTAACCAAAGCCTTCAGTTACGTATTAAACTTTGCCTTCTGTATAAGTACATATCTTTGTTTTGGAACTGGAGGACGTCTGCTTCTGGAATAAAAGTGCAAGGTTATAAACCGCAAGTAACAGAACAGTACTAAGATGTCAAACCTTCAAGGCTTCAAGCATCGGCTCTTGAAGAACATCCACCTTCTCTGACTCCTCCAGATCCTGACGATCTGCACACACACACACACACACACACACACACACACGAAACTTTAACAGTAAGTACACAGAACATGAATCTGTACAGCCCTATTACACATATCATCTCTATGTGAATGTGGGAACACTAAAGCGATTTTCTGTCATTGGTTATTTCATCTCATATTCCGCAGATATCCACTGCACTACCTCCACAGAGCAGACAGATGGCGCTGAGCAATCCCGTCTCTGCGTCGTCCATCTCCAGCGGGAGCAGCTGGTTGGCAAAGGAGAACACCAGGTCTGTGAGAGGTCCGAACCCGGCGTTGTGCATCTGGGTGCGGTTCAGAGTCAAACCGTCGGAGAAGGTCATGGTGTCCTTGTCTGGGGTGTAGCGGGTGCAGATCCTTAGAATCTAAGAAGAGGGGACGAAGTGGCCGAAAGCAGAAGGAAACAACAGGAGATGAATTATTTAAAGGAGACATTGTGCTGTACCACAGCTGTACATTTCCCGGTGTGAAAGACTTGTCTTTGTTAAGGAATTGTTTTGTGTAACTTGCTCTAAGAGTATGTTTATGTGTGACAAAACTCTAGGACTGGGACGATACTCCTATCTCCCAATACTATCACTTTACTACCAATATGTATTGTATGTATATGATTTTATTAATATATATTGCGATTTGTTTGCGATTCTACAAGTAAGGTGATCCGATATTACGGTTTATTGCGATATATTAATTTTTGTTAACTTTTTTAACTTTAGACCATGGGAAAAAGTTGAATCATACACTTCTAGGGACTTTTACTTTGTAAAATCTCTAAGTGAATCCAGTAACATTTTTTGATTTTCAGCATGTATGTAGTCAGAGATGTCCTGAAGTCATATATATCAGTCATTGGCAGGAATTATTTATTATCCAGCAACCCAAAAATCAAAGAATAAAGACATTTCCCTCACAGATTAGTGGTATTTTCTTTTTAATTTATAAAGACATGTAATGTTTTATACTTCTGGTGAATATAATTCATCAGTCTTATTTCCATAGATGTATTTTGTATATACAGTTCCCTTTGTTAACACCTTATTTTGAAAAGCGGACGTAGTCCCATGTGTTTACTTCCTCTAACTTCTCCAAGGTGGTCTCTAGCTCTCCCGTCAGCTCCGTTCTCTTTATCCATCCATGGTCAGCTCCATCGGGGCCGTTTCAATGCAGAGAACACAAATGTCAGTATCTGGGTGCTCTACAGTTGTAGCGTCGGCCCATTTGACCACGGAGACGAGAGCGACGGCCGGCTCGCTCTGCTTTTCCTGTCAATGTGTGAAACCCAAAGTGTTTCCATCCTTTACTGGATGTGTAGTGTTTACCACGCTGGATTTAACATGGGAGGGTGCAGGTCGTGTCCACAGTGACCCTTCAACGGTTTACACTCTCTGAGGTTTGTTTTGGTTGACGGATACGGAACGGATATGACGTCACGTTACTCAGACTACCACAATAAAAGTGGTAACTTCCTTCTACTTCCAAATAGACTCAAATGAAGCAAATATATCGATTCTGGTATTAAAACAAATCAATTTCAAAATCGTAAAAAAAAAAATCTCCATACATAGGTGAATGGATTTTTTTCCCCACCCCTACAAAACTCACCAGTATGTCGAGGCAGGCAGCTTTGAGCAGGGTGATCTGATCAGCGATGGTTAATGTTGTGAAACCAGGGAGCTGCTTGGCAAACTCCACTGTCTTAATGATGCATTTGGTGGACAATTCACTGAACTTGTCCCAAAGATTGACATCCAGAGAGACACGATGCTCCGAGCTGTTGCTCTGCAGGTTGGGGTCAGGTAAGGAACAGAAGGCAGAGAGTCTGAATAAAACACCTTTAAAACATTGGCTATACCGTTATGTTCGCTCTGTTTTTAGGTGTGAGTTATTAACAATATTTTCATCTGCATTTTTTTTATTAAAATCTGCTTGTTGATGTTGGTACCGTGGTGTATTTTCCCAGCTGACAGAGGGAGGGGAATGTGTCCTGATGGGCCCGGCGGACTCGTTCAATCATCTGCTCTGTGTCTGCTGACAAGACGTAGATCTCCGTCTCCCCCTGCCTCTTCTCTTCCTTCTTCTTCTTCATTCTGTCATTTCGCACCACTGAAATACGGGTAAAGATTTAGGAAGATTTAGCTCAGAAGTTAAAGCAGCAGTTTGCATCAACATTTTAAATCAAGGACAAGGAGGCTGCTCTTTCAAAGTATTCCTGTCACAGTGAAAGACATTTCCCACGCAGTGAGGGTCTAATGAAATGAAGAATGCATGACACATACCAGGAACTGCAATTTAAGATAGGACCAATATTTTTGTAATCCCCAAGTATATGAACAGTACATCTCTGGAGTACCCCTTTAAGATTTGAAAAAGCTGATGGTATATAGTGATGCAAGACGCTGGTGATTAGAAGCTGATGGTGATGGTTTTGTGGGGCGTGTATCAACTGAGAAAGGCCACCAGAGGGAGACAAATATGGAGGTTAAAACACATCACTGCTGCCTGAGAGCAGCACTGAGCTGGAGCTTTATTGCATCTCCTGCTTTAAGTCACTTAGTGCGCTGGGCTCTGCTTTATTATTGCATGACTACAA